>NW_024344321.1:307052-314552 GCF_902729225.1 Pteropus medius
CCCCCGTTTCAGTCACTGTTATCTCAATTTGTTCCTATGTATGCTGAACGTTCATTACTATCTTGTTATAACAATTCTCTTCTTATTATTTAAGCTTATAATGCCCTGTTCTTAGTACAGGTTGCACTCCCCTGCTTCTATTTGTCCGATAGTCACCGTACTCCTAATTATGTTTTTTTGTTGTTGTTTTTTTGTTTGTCATTTTGTTTTAGGTGAACTGACCCCTTTCAGTATTTCCTGTAGTGCAGGCCTTGTAGTAGAGAATTCCCTCAATTTTTGTATGTATGGATACATTATTCTAGGCTGGTAGGTCCTTTCATTTAATAGTTTAAATATTTGATTCTATTCCTTTCTGGTTTGTAAGGTTTGCTCTGAGAAGTCTGATGATAATCTCATGGGTTCATCTTTATAAGTTACCAATTTTTTCTCCCTGGCTGCCTTGAGAATTCTGTCTTTGTCATTGATTTTTGATAATTTTAATACAATGTGTCTTGGTGAAGGCCTTTTTGGGTTGAGATAATTGGATGTTCTGTTGACTTCTTGAATTTCAAGCTCCAGCTCATTCCTTAGATTTGGGAAATTCTCGTCAACTATTTGTCTGAAAATGCTTTCTAATCCCTGTTCCTTTTCCTTGCCTTCAATAATGCCTACTATTCGTATGTTTCCTCTCTTGATGATATCAGTAGTTCTTGAAGTTCTCTTTCATTATTTTTCATTCTTCGGGTACTCTCTTCTTCCTTCTGATTTATTTCTAGATTTCTGTCTTCAACATCACTGATCCTTTCCTCCATTTGGTCGACTCTATTTCCCAAGCTTGCTATTTCATTTTTCAACTCTTGCAGTGTGTTCTTCATCTCCAGAAGTTCTATTTGGTTCCTTTTGAGGGTTCCAATCTCCTTGCTCTGCTCATATAGTTGTTTTTTCAATTCCTGGAATTGTTGATTTGAGTTGTTTTGAATCTCATTGAATTTTTTTAGAAGTACCGTCCTGAATTCTCTGTCCTTTAAGTCGCATATTTCTATGTCTGTAAGCTTATTTTCTGGAGATTTTTCTCTTTCTTTCTGAGATGCTTTGTCTCCTTGGTTGTTCATGGTGTTTAATGGACTATTTATCTTCCCGGGCATTAATGGAAGTGTATTCTGGTATTTTTCCAGAAAGAAGATTTATTATATAAAGGTCTCTCTTTAGCCTGTTGCAAAGAAGGCGACTTTTTTTTGGTTTCCAGTAGGTGGCATCTAAGCCTCTTGGATCCCTGCTTTATATAAAGTCTTAATAATGCTTTTTAAATTTTCTTGTAGATATTTAATCACGCTCACTACCCTCAGTTTTAGTCCCTGACAGTCAGTGACAGACTTGGCAGCATTTGCTCAGATTCTCCTGGGGCTCCGTGGTGATGGGTCATGAAGGGTATGGGGGGAGGGGCCCTCTGGGTTGGGGGTTGGGGGTTGGGGGCTGCGGCTCAGCCTCAGTTTTGCAACTACAGCCAGCAAAAATCAGCTGTGGTCCGCTGTGGTCCATGGGGAGCTCACAGCTATCCCAGGCAGGAATGTTCAGGGAACTCGCCCCACGAACTCATCGCTCCTTCTCTCCTCTCCCTTCTTCTGCATGGAGCTCCCACACTGCTGCAAGAAGCAGCTTCTTTATTTCTCCTAGTCCACGCCTGCCCGAGACACTGGACACCCAGGATTCAGACCTGTGGTAGCTCTTATGCACAGACCCCACGCTCAGTTGTGCTGGTGTGCAGTTTGGGTGTTTTTTGTTGAGTTTTAGATGTTTAACTTATTGTTGTTTCAAGGGGAGAGATCTGGGGATGTCTCTCACTCCACCACGTTTCCAAAGATTCCTTTTTTTATTTTTAAAGGTGAGGGAAGATGGTTTCTAAGTGAAATCCATCAGAAGTCTCTTGGCCACTAACTAAAAATACAAAAATCTGGGTGTTACCCCAGATCTTTGAATCAAAGACCGGGGGGTGAGGCCCTAGAACCTACGTTTATAACCAGCAGCCCAACTCTGGTGATTATAATGCACACTGACGTTTAGGGATCACCGTAATAGATCAACCCTGAATTGGCACACACCATAATAATTCTAAAGTTTTGCACCCACCCCACGATAAAATTGACTTTTGCATTATTTTAGGGAATACTCAATATCTCAAAGTGAAACCTCGATTCTGAATGGCTGCCCTGGTTCAGAGCTTCCACAAGGCACATTGCAGCCAGTTGCCTCACACCACTTGACTAAAGCAGCTCCTCAGAGTGCTCCCTCCCCAGACACTGGGAGGGCCTGCCTCCAAACATACCTCTGGGAGGAGGAAGGATTAGTCTGTATTTCTTAGCTACGGTTTTTAATTATCTGTGTTCTTTCAACAATTCTGGAAAACAGTTCAGAGGGGATCCCAGAGATGAGCGGAGTGATCTGGGTTGCACCAGGGAGAGAGGTTGCAGGGTCATGGGGAAGGGGGGCCGCGGGGCGGGGGAGTGAGGATGTGTCTGTGGGTGGGAAGCAGGGCCAAAGCCGGGATGACTGGAAGTGAAAAAGCTAGAAACACGTTGGATTCAGAAAGGTCATTTAAAGCAGAAAGTGTTCTCCCCGCACCGTTATCTAAACTCTTCCTGCTTCTCTATCACCCAGAAGCCACGTTTTAGCACCTGTCTTACAACTAAAAGGTTGGAAGTACTTCTGAGTTGGAATCTGTTTCTTTCCTCCTGTTCATTTGCACTAAAGAGCCCTCCCAAACCATTTTCACCTACCACCTTTGTGTGGAGAACAGTCAGGTGATATCTCAAGTTTCTTTCTAACCTTGGAAGTGGGCCTTGCCCAGGGGGAAGTCTATGTTGGTTGCCAGAGACTTTCAGGCACCCAGAGTAAGTACACATGCCAAGAAATATTCTAAGTGCAGGGCAAAGGGCATGAAGCTTTTTATCAGCTTCTCCAGGAATCCTTCTTTAAATTAACCATCTCCATCTCCCTTTTGAGATTCCATAAGAAGGCCTCCTCCATGCTTCCTGTACACGACTTCATCTTAACAATGACTATGTGGTGCAGCAAAGGGTCTATTTGGCCTTCTCTTGCATGTGCTGTGTGAGTCTGGACAGCTAGAACAATGTCTTTGTTTGCTGTAGCACACTGCCTGGTATTTCACAGGAGAATGTTTGTGGAGTGGATGAAAGACTTCAGATCTTGTTCTTCTGCCACTAACTAGCTGTGTGATTTTAGAAAGCCTTGTCACTGCTTGGAGTCCCAGTTTCTTCATCTCTAAAATGGAAGTGATAGAAAAGAATAAAGAGGAAGAATTAGACTATCTATAACGTCCCTTTCTGCTGTCACAAACTAAGATTCTCAACTAAATTAAAATGACTCCAATGGCTCACCCCTTAAGATGATAGTTCTCTGGTTACCACTTCTATTTCCCCCGACACTGGGGGAGTAGGGCGGCTGCCTCTGCCCCCTAGCCTGGACTTGAGGAAGCGATGGGGAAACGTGGAGCCACACCCCAGGCACCAGGCCGGGAAGTGGGAGGGGGAGCTCTGATTCAGGAGTGTGGTGGAGTAGTACGATGACATGGCCTAAGACTGGCATTCTGGTCAAAGGGACATCTCCCTAAATCAGGAACATTTGCTATTGGAAAAGGGAGGCATTAAGCACCTCTCCTCTGGAGCGTTTCATTGGCTACCTTTGGCAACCATAGAACTGTTTTCTCGACAAGCTATTATTTAACTACAGGATTCATGCAACACCTTCAAGGCTCTGGACACTCTCCCAACTGCCATCCCACGACCTCACCTGTCCCTTTGTCCAGGTGAGGTGGACAGATTGGAGCGTGCGTATATCCAAGAATAAGCTGTTCCTGATTTGGGCAGAATATGTTCATCATCAGATCAGAGGCTATCAATCTCAGCCTTGCAGCTACAGCCCCAGGTTATGCACAAGGGAGGTCTTGTTCTCCCTGGGGGGTAAACCAAGCCATTGCTCTTTTTGTAACTTCTCTTGTATTTTTGAAATGACTGTCACCAGGTGATAGCCTAGGGGAGGACATGTTGAGGGAAGGTTGACCCAAGCATGTCTTTTACTTGGTAGGCCCCTTTAGTTTTCCACTTCTGAGAAAGTTTTGATCACAACATATCTGGCTTTTCGTGTGTGTCCCCAGTCTGAGCCCTCAACAGCTTCTTTTGAATACTCATAAGGAGGGACCATTAACCTGGTCTTCCCCTGCAAAGTCGTGCAGATCTTTCATACCACTCCCAGGCTCCGCTCTCCTCTCTGGCCCAGTTCCAGCTTCTCTGATAATCAGATAAGATTCCTTGAAAGAAGATAAACGATTGTCCCCTGGCCCCAAATAATCACAGAGACCCTAAAGAATCCAGATGTATTAAAAACAAAACAAAATTCTCCCTTTTATTGTCAGTGCCAAGCCAGTGCAGAATGAACAGCAGCCTAGTAGTGGTGAAAGCTGGGTTCCTGTCTTGACGCTGGCTCTGCCACTAACTAGCTCTGTGACCCTCAGCTTAACTAGCTGTGTGATTAGTTCCATGGGCCTCACTGACCTCCTTTACAAGTGGCTGGGAGCTGGCAGAGTCGGGGGAACGCACCAAGCGAAAACAAGTAACAGCAGAGGGTTGATAAAACAACCCCTGATTCAGGGCCCTGTGCTTGCTTATTAGAAAGCTGAAATGGGGCTCCTCATGGCTTTTTGTCAACCGTGCTGTACCAGAGTAATCTTTTAAAACACACATCTAGTTCTGTGCCTGTATTGTCCGCCCCCATCCCCACCTAAAATGTGTCAGTGGCTTTTCATAAGTCTTAAAATAATGATGACAGTTCTTACGGCTGCCCGTCAAGCCTTGCATAGAGATCCTCACCTCGAACCACTCTCCTCTCTCAGTATCCCTCTTCTTTTCAGTTCCTTGAACTCAGACTTCCTTCCAACTCAAGATTTTTAACATCTAGTTCTCTCATTACAGAATGTTCCTTCCTCCACTTACCCCTCCCCATTCTGTTTGGTTAAATCTTGTGTGTTCTTCCTTTCCTTAGATGGGCCTTCCCAGAACCCCGAGAGGGAGTGAACAGCCTGTTCTGCATGCATAACATTCTGTACTTTTCTTTCGTGGCCCTTATCAACAGCATAATAAATTCACTGTATTTCTTGGTTTTAAAAAGTTATCTGATTGTTTCATGATGGCAAAACCGCATCTGTCTGGTTCCCTGCAGTAATCTCTGTTCCAAGCACAGTACCTGGAATATAATAGATGTTCAACAAATGTTTCCTCAATAAATATGTAGTAAATATTAATTGAATGGAAGAACAAATAAGTGAATGACCTAAAAAAAAAAAACTGTATTTTGCTCTTTAACCATGGTATCAAAGAGCTATTCTTTGTAAAACTTGGAAATCCTTTATAAAAGTTTACTTTGGTGGGACCCTGAAGCACCATATACGTAAGATCAGAAAGATCAATGAAAGGAAAAAAAAATGTCGGTTCTCTAATTACTACTCAAGGCCTTAAATCTACGACTGTCCCTCCGAACTCCTCACTTCAGCTGTTAAAGACCAACTCAAGAGTTTTTCTAGTGGGTGTTTTCTACCTTCTCTCCATGTCCACAGGATGCCATCTAACTTAATAAGTAGTTCGGCTTAATCCCATAAACACCATCTCCCTGGACAATAACACAGCTCTCTCCCTGTAAATTCCACACCCATATCATGCACACAGGTGATGGAATCCCTAGAAATCAACTTGTAATTTACAATCTCTCAGTAAGATCCTGAAGGTAAAAAACATGACAGTACCTGATTTGTCCACAGTGATGCAGTTTGCCCCCATAGCTTCTGAAAATGGAGGCACAGCCTATTCACAAATGTTTGGTGACCAGCAGAGGTTCTCACCTGCTGTTCCATATCATCCTCTAGGCATTCTCCCCACATGGCAGCAGTGTTTCCCTAGGGCTAAGGGCTCATACTCACAGTGATCCTCCCTCACAAAACCTGGTCAAGTGAGGCTGATGAAATCCTGTTGGTTATACAGGTCCTTCCTTAACCTTAGTTTTCCTTTTCCTTTTTCTCTCTTGTCTCCCTATTGTGGACATTTTTGTTCCTCAGCTTATTAAATCAATTATTTTACAGACTCTTATAGAATGGCTCTGCTATGCGCAATTCTACAATGTGACCTCAAAATACCACATGGTTCAGAATTTGCTCAAAGCCAGAAAAGCCTGAAGCAGCCCTGTACTTAAGCAGCTGTGCCTGAAGCAAGTTTGCAAGCGAGCCAATGGCACCGATGCTCAGTTTAAAGTTTCTGAGAGTTTACTTGGTGCCTTACTTTATGTTCAGTTGGAAGAACCTTGCAATGTTTCTTTAAGGCATTTATAGGGCCGTACTGTGGCCCAGAGGGAGAGCTACCACAAAATATTTTTCAGACATGGCTCCCTCAGCCTTTCCCAGAGAACGGGACTTTCCCTACACTGCAAGAGCCCTCTAGTCAAGCCTCTAATACTTTCATGCTCTTTATCTCTCCCAGGATCAGGTATTCCTAAAAAGCTTGTATAACTCTTTGATTGAAAACAACAATTCACACAATTCATTAACCGACTATTTATTGAATATCTATTAGGTGCAGTTCCAGCCTCTGAGACTTCGGCAGTAAAAACACTCTATTCTCATAGTGCTTCTAACCTGGTGGTGGAGGAGGGAAAGTTAATAAAAACAGCAGCAGCAGCAAAAGTCAGGTGGTGTTATGTGCAAAGAAGGAAATTAAAGTAGAGGAGGGGAATAGAGAGCAAAGAGAGTGGGTGCTACTTCACATAGAGTGGTCAGAGAAGCCCTCTCTGATAGATAACATCTGAGGAGGAATCTTAAAAGAAGTGAGGGATTGAGCCATGCAGCTATGAGGGAGCTAAGACTCAAAGCAGCAAGAAGAGCATGTACAAAGGCACTGAGAGAGGAATTTCTGAGGAGCACTAGAGGCTAATGCAGTTGGAATGCAGCCAGCAAAGGGAGATGGTGCTAAGAGATGAAGTCAAAGAAGTGAGGGGAATCCAAGAAGTGGCAAAATCACGTAGGAATTTTTAAAGCCGTGGCAAAGAGTTTCAGTTTTATGGTGAATGAAATGGAAATGCACAGAAGGTTTTAAGCAGAAACATGATCAGCTCTGACCTAGGTTTTAACAACCATTCTGTCTTCTCTGTAGAGGACAGATTGAAGGGGTACAAGGGCCGACCAGGGAGATTTGCTAAGGTGCTACTGCAATGATGCAGGTGAGAAATGGCAGTGACTCCGACTACAGCAGTGATGGTGGAGGTGGTGATAAGTGTTTGGATTCTGGAAATATTCTGACAACACCGTTTGTTAAAGCATTGAATGTGGGTTGTAAGACAGAGAGAACTAAAGAATGATTCTAAGGTTATTTGTTTCACAGTTCTTCCAAATATCTGAAGAGGTACTAGAAGTTAAATGCTCAGCAACATAACTCAGAGTTAGGTGAAAAATACCTTGCTGTGGTT
>NW_024344321.1:319552-397052 GCF_902729225.1 Pteropus medius
TTGCCTACATGAGGCATTTCACTGGAGGAAATTACTAAGATAATCAACATGATAATCTCTTTGGACCTACAAATAGGCATTATAATTCTTAAGGAAGTGGCAGAGTGCCTGACTTTTTTTCTGGGGCAAGAAATTAAATCAAAACAAACTGTGAATCACAGGTGATGTGTTACGTTGGTGTGTGTAGACACTGACACATGCAGTGCAGTGGCTAGAAAATCTAGGCCAGTTCTTTAACCTTGCAGAGTTGCAGTTTCCTAGTTTGAGAAATGAGGATTCACTGTTATCATCATCTTTATTATTGTTATGACTTTCAGGTTCCAAATGCCTCCCAATAGATGCTCCCCGCTAGCCTCACCGTAAGTGCCTCAATCCACTATAAACACTCTTGTGTGCTCATTGAGAAGCTGACCAAGATTTGAACCAAGAAATGTTTTTTGAACATTTACTTCAGAAAATTCGTAAGTATCAATACAACACATTACTTTGCATTACTATAATGATCAATGTAATAAACATATGAGACCATATAGGAGGTAAATATTTAAATAGGGGCTTAATAAGTGCTGAGAGGGCTAATATGATACATCTATCAAAAGGAACATATTATTTACTAGTATTTAATTTTCAGCAAAATTTTTATAGCACATGCAGATGGGGGCCTCAGGCCAATACATGAATGGCTCTCTACTGGAGCTAGGAACGATGTAGTGCAAGACTTCTGTTGATCCAAAAAGATTCTGGTGGGAATTTTCAAATGCCCTAAATTGAACATAAAGCATTTGGTGTATAGATTGGAACACAGAGTACGTCTCAAAATTCGCTAACCTTTATGGAGCTTGTTAAGATTCTGATTCCATAAGCCTGACATTCTGCATTTCTAATAAGTTATGAGGAGATGCTGATGCTGCTGGTCCCTAGACTATATTTTGGATATCAAGGCCTTAAAGTAAATTTTCTGCTTGTATATAAATTTTCATCATCTGGACTGTTAACACGGTATGGAGAGCAGGAAATCCAAGGTTAAATTCCCCAGCAATATTTAGGTTCCAGAATGCTGGAACCTATAATACTGAAGGAATCCGAAGGAAATAGGCATGTGCCAGACAACATATTGCATTTAAGTGTATTAGGCATCTTTCCAAAGGAGTGCTTATCTATTTGTTTAGGTTACTGGACAATTAAGTATTTGGCAGTATTACCACTCCATTAGGAAATCTGAGACACAGGGCTTGCGGGTATCAGGGCACTTCCTTGACCTGTGCAATCCAACAGGTGATAGAGAATAGACCAAGACTCCTCCCTCCACTGAAAGAACCAGTGAGTTCAAGGCAGATACTGAGGGCTCAAGCACCTGTGATTGAATAAGAGAAACTATGCCCACTGGTTAGGTTAGTAAAGGAACTTCCACTAGTGACACCGGAGTGTGGTACTTTCTCTCCTAATAAGAAAGTGCTTTGAAGTCTTTCCTTTTGGGGAACCTGAACATAAAGCACCTCAGGATCACTACTGTAATGACCAAGTTTTTTCCTGTTGACTGGTTCCTTTTATTGTCCGATTTAGTACTAAAAAGGATCAAGAAGGGCTCAGGTCACTTCCATCTTATGACAATCTCCGATTTTATAAAAGGAGTCAAAACATAGCTACAGAAACTGTGGTTTATTTAAATGGGCATGTTTACCAAATTAGCACTAACACACACAAAAGTGAATGTGACTATATAATCTCGTTTGAAGATCTCATCAAAAGCCTCAGACGAGGTTTCCCAAGAAGTCTAGACCATGGACCATGAGTCCTTTGTCTGGCATAATAGTTCAGTATGAGGCACATAGAGGGCATATAGTACTAGGCATATATACTATATTATACATATACTAGGCATAATAGTTCAATAGACATTTTAAATATTTGTTCTCTTCCTTCCCATTCACTCCCCACGTACTATCAACTAATAGAGTCCCAGAGTCTTCTCTCTTTCAGACGAATGCCTCTTCATCATACACACTAAGGTAGTGGTTGCACATGATTTCTAGGTTCTCAACTTGAGATTAACATCAGTCTTCCCAGTGCTGTGGCATGTGGCAAAGATTTGCATGTACAGCAAAGGCAATAATCTTACTTTTTTCTGAGGATTCTCAAAAAGCGTGGAAACACCAAGTGAAGTCTCTTAAAAGTTATGCCCTTCAGCCGAAAGGGCTAGAGAGCCGAACGTTTGAATTCCTCCGCCTCTAGTAACGTAGTTATAGAAGCCACATCTTGACCTTTCTGCAAGACAGCGTCGCCAGCTGGGCTTTGCTCCTGACCGGGATAGCTCCTGGGGAGAAAGAGAACTTGGTAGAAGTCTACGGGTGGACACCCGGCTCTGCTCCGGGAGCTCCCCCGGTGAAGTAGGACTGGAGGGAGGAAACCAGAGGGTGAAGAGGAGCGACCAGGGAGCCCCCACCAAGGTGTCGGCGCGGTGGGGAGGGGGTGAGGGGCTGGATTCGCGTGAGATGAAGTCATAAGTGGAGGGGAGGTGGCCCCGCGGGCAGCGGAGACTGGCGGGGGTGCGGTGCTGATGGGGCGCTGGAGGAGTCTGCCCCTTTCCCTGCTGACCCCAGTCTTCTCAGACCCCGCTTCCCTGCTTCGGTCTACATTCATCCCGGACTCCCTGATCCCTGTTTCCTAGCAGGTTTTCTAGAAATTCTGTTCGTCAGCGATGACGGGGGAACTAGCAGGACATTCGCCCGGTGAAGATCCCGTGAAGGAAAACTTTGTTTCTCTCTCCGCAACCCCGACCCTGACCCCTCAGGACGTGGGGAAAGACTTCGGAGAGCCCTTGGACGAGGGCAGGCAAGAGGGGGATGTGATTTATGGAGTGATCGAGGCGGAGAGGAGGAGCCGGCATTTTAAGTGGGTAAACTTTGATTAGACTCCTGCAAGAATTTCTGGATCCAGAGACCCAGAAATAGCCAATCAGGAACAGCAAAGGATATAAATAACATATCTACCCAGGGGTTCGCGCCCACTTTGGGTGCTGGAGACCCTGGGGTATCACTTCTGAAACTTCCCTAGCTTTCCCTTCACTCCCTTCGAAAGAAACAGAATGGAGCTAGTGGCGCCAGGACACAAGGGAAGCCAGGAACTCACCCTCTTCTGGGCTGGAGACGCTGTTGGAATGTCACCTCCCTCTGAGAGTCACTTTGATGTCTATATATTAGGGAAATGGCTCAAGTGTGCGTCTGTCTACCCGAGAGTGCTTCTTTCTCAGTTACTCACCACGAAGGCCAGCAATTAGACCTCTCAATTCTGACTGAACCTGCTGGAGGAGACGACCCGGGAGTTTCTCTGGAACACAGCGACACGTTTGCCAGATCTGTTAGATCTGTGAACGAAAGGGCGCCTCATACTGGATCTGAACTCCGACCCTACTCGTCCTCTGGATGAGATGCACAGCCCCAGATCAGCGACCCAACATCTGGAAGCTCCTTATTCAGTCTTCTCTAATCTCTTTCTGCTTTCTTTCTGCTTCTAATTGCCTAGGTAAAGAACAAGTAGAAGTCTTCCAAGGACATTGCTTTCTAGCACACTTCCGAGATGTGTGAGAACGCGATGATTCTTCCTCTCCCCGAGTTTGCTCAAATTTCTAGTAATGAATGGAAACGCTACTATCCGTGGAGAAAAATCAGAATTTTGAGTCTGTATGTTGAGAAAAAGTAGTTTAGGAATGAGGAAATTCCTGTCATTTGTGGTAGTGTGGCCGAGCGGTCTAAGGCGCTGGATTTAGGCTCCAGTCTCTTCGGGGACGTGGGTTCGAATCCCACCACTGCCACGGGTCTGTTTTGGTCTACTCACAAGTCCTGAATACTAAAATTCTAATTGAAAGGGCATTTTAGGGTTTGTATGTATTAAAGACCCTTGAAATCCTCATCCCATTCAAAATTTCCTTCGGCGGGCTTTTTCTTTGTATATCAAGTCACGTTGGCTTTCTGCTTAAAACTCCCCTGTTCCTCTCCTGACCTCCCCTGCTTAGACTTGCTCTTTGTACCCGACTTTCCTTATATCCAATCTGTTGCGCCGCTTTTGTGCTGGCGTAAGAGGGAAATCTTCCGGTCCTCCTCTACTAAAATCCATGCTCAAATCGAATCATTCCCTTGACCTGGTTTAGGCACCAATCAGTACGGAAAGCTTCCCAGCAAGGGCCCCGCTGCTCCCTGATCCCGCCGCCAACACCCGAGCTCGCAAAATAACCTGCACAGACCCGATTTTGGTTTCAATTACTTTGTATGATGAATGAATGAATGAATGAATGAATGCAGAAAGCCAGTACTTACCAGGCGACAAGCTCTCACTCAGGCAGTGTTGCCTCATGAGGAAGGGGAGGAGGCAAAAGGGGACGGTAAACAGTTATTTTGAATTTGAATTTGCAGATAGGTTTGTGATTCTAAAACACGTCAAAGCTGATTCTTGACTGACTCCGTGCATCAGGCCCAGGAAGGTGTGCTGTGAAGTTGTTGGCTTAGCCACAATCTTGTCCCTTCCAAATGAATCTACCTGTCTTGGAGACTCTCTAGTTCTCTGAACCACCCAACTGCAATGCCTGTGCATATCTAACTCAGTGTGGGAAAGAGTAGAGGATACAATTGGGGTCTATTTAATGGTGTCCTCTTAGAAGGGTTGTCCAGCTTCACTTTTCAGTCTTTACAGCCCCTGTTACCCACAGTAATACTCATGGATTTGGCTTAGCAACTCCCTCAGGAAATAGAGAATTTACCTGCAGTGGCATGAAGAATGAATGAGAGAGAGCAGAGAACTATGACTCTGCAAGAACCAAAGTCTTGGGATTTTTCATGCCATTTTCTGATTCTGCCTTCCTTTTAATGTTTCTTCCTCCTAGTTCAAAATTCTCTTCCGTATTTTCTCAGGCCCCCTCCCATTCCACTTTGATGACTCCTCACAACCAGTTCCCTTCCTTTTCACCCACCTCCCTTCAAGAAATATCTTGGGCCCCAGAGCTCTTCTCAAAAAAAGTCATATTTTTCTCCAAAATTGCTTTGTTCCCAGTGCCTTATGGGGAAAAAATGCCTCTACACCTGTGGCTAAATTGGACATTGCTGACATTTCTGTAAAATTCCTTCTTTGTATTCCCACATCACTGTCCTTTTCTTCCCAGGGCAATCTTTCCGTCTTCTTCAATGTTTATTTTTCCTTCTTTTTGAAATTTAATTATATGCATTATCTCAAGATCATTTAATTTTTATATTTCTGTTTATCTCCTTCTAATGACTCCCAGAAACCTGTTCTCTCAAGTTGTATACTTTCAACGACCTAGAGAATGTCCCCGATTAGGCCATCATCTCCATCCAAAAGACAGTTAGCCTGAAATCCCCTCCCTCTTCTCTCCCACTCAGCTCTTCCCCAATCAGACCATTTCCAGCATTCTCCACATTCATCAATGACACTAGCACTTCCTGGGTTTTCTAGAGCTCCACTTTGGAGGGTTTTCATTTGTATTGTTTTACTCTTTTGCCTCTTTTACCTATAGCTCCTTCACTGGCCCTTAGTTCCAGTCAATTCCATCTCCTTGTTGATGGAAAGACACTGCTTCTATCACCATTCACTCATGTCACCCCCTATCCCTTTTCTGCCCCATCAGCTCTGTGGCCACTAAAACTGCCTTCCATCACCTTGTCACACCCCTCCTCTAATTCCTCTGGCCATTTTTTGCAATCCTTCCTCTGTCCCCTTGTCATCCTTCCTCCAATTCCCCTGGAGATCCTCTGCCACTTCTTCAGCCACGCCCTGCAACACATGCCATACCCCCTTCCCCACTCTTTTCTAGTGCTCTTCCTGCCACTCCTCCTGATACATCTGTCACTTTTGCTAACTTTTTTTGTCATTCCACCACACATACATACCTAAAAGCACCCTCACTCCATCAATATTTCTGTCAAATTCTAGTTCGAAATTCAACTTAAGAAAGCTCTCTTTGTTTAGTCCTGTCTCTCTATTCTGATCACCCCTTTTCAATGTGCTGGATGTGCTCCCCCCTCCCCTCTATCCTACACCCAACCACTGATCTTTTTACTGTCTCCATAGTTTGGCTTTTCCAGAATGTCATATACTTGGAATTGTACAGTATATAGCCTTTTCAGATTGGCCTCTTCACTTAGTAACATGCATTTCAAGTTCCTCCACATCATTTTATGACTTGCTATCTTTGCTTAGTGCTGAATAATATTCCATTGTATGGATTTACCACAGTTTATTTTTCTAGTCACCTATTGAAGAACATCTTTATTGCTTTCAAGTTTTATTATTTTGTACATGTTGACTAATAGAATCAATATAGCAACACAGCATTATCTATTTTGTTCCTTCAACTAATCTGTAAATTACTAAGTCATTGGTTGTTTTTGTTTTTGTTTTTATTTTAATTAATAGATCTTTTTTAGAGCAGCGCCATGAACTAAAATTTTATGTACCCCCCTCCAAAGATTCATATGTTGAAGCTTTAATCTCCAATGTAATAGTATTTGGAGGTAGGACGTTTGGGCAGTAATTAGGTCATGAGAGTAGAGCCCTCATGAATGGGATTAGTGCCCTTATAAGAAGAGATGAGAGAGATTTCTCTCTGAGCCAAGCGAGGATACAGAGAGAAGGCAACTGTCTACAAACTAGGAAATGGGCTCTCATCAGACACTAAATCTGTTGGCACCCTGATCTTGGACTTCACAGCTTCTAGAACCATGAGAAATAAATGTTTGGTTTAACCCCCACTTGGTCTTTAGTATTTTTGTTATAGCAACCTGAACCGATGGAGACAAGTAGTTTTAGGTTTACAGCAAAAGTAAGTGAAAAGTACAGAGAGTTCCTACATACCCGCTCTCCTCCTTCCCCTCCCCATAGCCTCCCTACTATCAACATCTGTACTACTGTCATACATTTGTTACAATCAGTGAACAAGCATTGATAAATCATTATCAACTGAAGTCCATAGTTTACATTAGGGTTTACTCTGTGTTGTACATTCTGCGAGTTTTGACAAATGTCTAAAAACAAACATCCATCATTATAGTATCATACAGAATAGTTTTACTGCCCTAAAAATTATCTGCGTTCTGCCAATACATCCCCCCTCCCCTCTATCCTACACCCAACCACTGATCTTTTTACTGTCTCCATAGTTTGGCTTTTCCAGAATGTCATATACTTGGAATTGTACAGTATATAGCCTTTTCAGATTGGCCTCTTCACTTAGTAACATGCATTTCAAGTTCCTCCACATCATTTTATGACTTGCTATCTTTGCTTAGTGCTGAATAATATTCCATTGTATGGATTTACCACAGTTTATTTTTCTAGTCACCTATTGAAGAACATCTTTATTGCTTTCAAGTTTTAGCGATTATACGTAAGGCTACTATAAACATTAATAGGCAAGTTTTTGTGTGGACATAAGTTTTCAACTCATTTGGGTAAGTACGTAGGAACGCGATTCCAGGATTGTATGGTAAAAATATGTTTAGTTTTGTAAGAAAGTGCCAAAATGTCTTCCATAGTGGCATAAGGGTTTTTTTTAACTTCACTTTGTAAGTTTAAAACACTGTTGTTGTTTTTTAATGTGTATACATGGCATATTTTTAAAAAATACATGAGTATAAAGAATACAAATCACCCACAGATTAACACGTGCCATATAGTGTTTTTATATGTGAATAAAATAAATTTCTAAAAGTAGAAATAGAAAAATTAATCAAATACGATGTCTCTTGAAGTTTCTTGATTTTTTAAGGCCCAACTGTCCTCCAGAAAGTAGTGACATTCTACAACAATGTCCTCACTTCATCCTTGTTAGTATTAAATATTAACTTTTTATAATTTGGTGATGAAATAATTGCCCCTTGTTTTACTAAGTATTTCTTTCTTGTTAATGAAACATTTCCGTATTTGGTTTTTTGCATTGCTTATTATCTGTATTATTGTTCACATTCTTTCCAAGGGTAGGCCTTTCTACAGTGCTTCTCTTTAAACCTTGAATTGCCCCGTATGAATTATTCACGGTAAAGAAAAAGTGTATGGATGGAGCTAGGGTTGAGGGATGTTAGCCAATATTCAGTCAATGATAGCTGGTCTTAAAGATTGGAATTAACATTCAGATATAAAATGAAAGCCATTAATTCTCATCTCCTTAGTAAAACAAACCACATCTGTATGATCACAAGGACGACAGGTGAAATTAATTTTCATGGTCGGCATAAAGCTGTTCTCTTGTTGCCTGAGAATAGAATTAAATGTCTCATAGTCGTTGGAGTAGGAAGTTAATAAAACCTTCTGGAAAATAAGTAGGATAGTGCAGCAAAAGAAAGAGCACTTCCTTCGAGCCGGAATCGAACCAGCGACCTAAGGATGTCCGTAGGGGCCTAACTCTACAGTCCTCCGCTCTACCAGCTGAGCTATCGAAGGGTGCGTGACTTAACGCTTATCATAGATCTTTGTACATAAGTAAGTTAATGCGTGGCCTGGCTTCTTTGTATTCGAGGTTCAAATTCAGGTTGGAATTCAAGAACTCTCCAGAGTCGAGACTATAATTAATCGAATCTCGGGAGCAGCCTGGAGCACAGAATGCGGAGTCAGAGTCTGAGGAAGTGAGGATAGAAGCAGAGGAGAGAGTGCCTTTACTCTCTCTCTCTCTCACCGTCCCTCTTTCACTGTCCCTCTCACTCTCTGCCTCTGAGAGGAGACCACATTCTATCTGTGGAGTGCTACACCTTTTCTAATAAACTTTCCTTTTGACTGTAAAAAAAAAAAAGAGGGGGAGGAGGTGGAGGAGGAGGAGAAGCAGAAGGAGAAGGAGAAGCAGAAGGAGAAGGAGAAGAAGGAGAAGGAGAAGGAGAAACCACCTGGCTTGGGTCGTACCTTGAGACTAGGCTGCCCTAGAGTAATTTGCGAGCTAGTTCTCGCTCCAGAAGTACAGGAGAATCCGACAGGTAGGCTGCAAAGCAGCAAAGTGCGGAGGACTCCACGCTCCTGTGGCCCCTGGGAGTGGGGATCACCTCATGGCTGTCAGTGGGCTGAGGCTAATTTGATCTCTGTCGCAGAGGTGCAGACTCCACCAAATAGCGGAGTCCTCTCGAAGATATCTGAGTTATCTATTTTTTTCCCTATTTACCGAAGGACACAAACACTTACCTTTTTATCCGGGATCATAGGAGCCCCTATTCCATGATCTTTCGTCCCAAATCTCCAAGATCTGATTTTCCTGGAAAGATCACACCCGTTGACCAAAATAGAGAGCGCTTCTCTTTGTAAATGTGGAGGAAATTAAGGGATCACCTCTACCTCACTAACTCTAGGTTTAAGGCCAGCGTCCTAACTCCTGAGCTATAGAGCCACCCTGCAAGCTTCTGTGTAATGTTGAATACCTTATATTTTAAAACGTCAGTCAAATAGAATTTCTGTCTAAATACAATGCAACAAATCATTAAATATTAAAAAAAATTGTTTTGAAAAAAATGTATCTCTTTATATATAAGAAAGAGACGTTCTTGACCAGGCCCAAACTGGAATGTACGTCACTGGAAGACTAGCGCCCACAGTACTTGATCCTCAGCCTCAGGTCTGAAAAGTCACTGAGCTCAGGCAACACAGGGGCCACAAGTGGAGCCCTGGGGTAAAGTGGAGTAGGGTAAGGGTGCCTTACAGAAGAGAAGGATGCAAGATCTGTCATTAGCGTCATTGTCACCAATCTGCTTGAATTATTATAAAAGTGATCCAGCTCTTGTAAACTAAGACGGGGCTTGTGTTTTGTTTTGTTTTTTAAAGGGAGGCGGCTTTCTCCAAGCACAGGACGTACCCCTCGAACCCTCAGAAATTGAGGGACAATGAGGGCGTGAAGGCATCCAGGCTTCCCCGCGGCCTCTTAGCAGAGTCAGGCTCAGGCACGGCCAATCTGGCCCTGAGATTCCTCCCGGTTTCCTGAAGCAGAAGCTGACTAGAAGGGGACTGACTCTTTCCTTGGTCATTTAACGCACTCTGCTAACAATTCGAAGTCCGAGAGGCAGCTTCCTCTCTCTGGACCGCGGGACTCTTCTCAATGCCCAACCTGAAGTTCAGAATAAATAGAAAGTGGTGACGCAGAGCAAGATTGGGAGGAGAGCGCTCTTCTTCCCCTTTTCTCTCCTCCGTTCTCAGCCCGCCCAATTCAGCCAAACATTGAACAGCTATTTACCGAGTTTGTCCCCTAACGTGCCCGGCGCGGGGTAGACAATGTGACCAAGGCAGACAAGCTAGAGCCCAGAAAATTCATTCTCCAAAGATAAGGAACTGCAGAGTAAGGACAACGCCCTCGGTTCCTACTGCACCCACCACCTTCTGGGTGATAGAGAAGCAGGCGGATGCAGGCTTCTATAGAAGACGATTTTGGAAACAGGCAACTCCTTCGATGCTACTTTCTGCGCGCCCTAGAGAGATGCTCTAAATCCAGACCTACAGTACAAAATTTATTGAATAAAGCGTGGGGCGGAGGGAGCATTAACGATGTTAGATAGCATAGACAAGCAGGGTAAGGCAGTAGTTTGACCTCAGCCAGGGTATATTATCGAGTTCCTTTGCAGCCGGTCCTTGAGGGTAGTAACTTTTGCCTGTTGGTGAAATCGACGGTTCTTATTTTCCCTTGGTCTTCTAACTCCAGGCCGTTTGCTATGGTTCTGGTCCTAACCCTGTTACGTACCGAGACTCTCTCAGAAGGGTCCAAGACAGACTGGCAGATCAGCCTGAGTCCTTTACTGAACATTCGTAGCTCTGGAACGCTATGACTCATGTTTCTCAGATTCCGCAGCTTAGGAAAGAAATTTAAAAAAAAGTCCTCGGATTTTACGATGCAACTAACAGGATAAATGAATATTCTTAAGGAAAACTAGAAATATAGTTATTGGCTCGTTGGTCTAGTGGTATGATTCTCGCTTTGGGTGCGAGAGGTCCCGGGTTCAAATCCCGGACGAGCCCGAGGTTTGTTTTTGTTTTTGTTTTTTACCCCACCATAAAAGCCAATAAAGTCAACACCACCAAGCTTAGGTCCACTCAAGTTGTTCTCAACCTCAACAGAATCAGCTTGTAAATTGTTCTCATCTGTAGACCGATTCAGGGACAATGAAAGTACCACCGTGGGCCAACGGCTTCGTTGGAGTTCCGGACCCCTAATCTAGCCCTGGCAGAGGTCCTTTGTTCTTGTTCCCGTAGTTCTCACCCTGGCACTTCGAGCGGAGAAGGCAAGTGCACTCCCACTAGGGCATTTCACACGGAAAAAAGTGGTACTTGGAGCGTGTTGGGGTTGCAATGCTGGGACAGAATTCTCTTCCTGAGGCCCTAGTCTGTCTATTTCACAATCACAAGTGCTGTGGCAGTCTTCCTAATGCGAAGATTCAACCCAGGGAACCCTCTGGCTCAAACGGCACAGACACCCATTCCGTCCTAAGGGAGCACAATTGAACTGTTTCCAGGTATTATTTCACAAAACGCAATACAATGCAACAACAGCTGTTCTGGCAAGAATCCACTGTTTCCAGCAAGAATCCACGAGACTTTTGATGTTCTTTCACTGCTCACCTGGAAAACCAGCGGGCTGTAGTGTTAAGTGTCTACCGGTAACCAAAGAGTGTGGTTGATTCTGGTTTCTAGAAGTTGCCCAAGTTTACTAACCGGGGAATAAGAGGCCTTCAAACTTGCTTATCTTCCTATACTGCTTGTACACGGGGACTTTTGACAAGATTTGTCTGACCCGATTATATTTTTCCTTTTTGAGGTTCCTCTCTTGGAAAAGTTATGTGGGTAGGAAGGAATAGTGTGATTCAGGTGATTGGAGGAAAGGAAGAGAGAGGGAGGAGAATCTGCCAGTATGTCCTGACTTCCAGGTTGATTGTCCCATTAGAAAGGTGATATATCTAGCTTGGGCTTTGATTTGTTTGCTAAAGGACTTCTGGTGGAGATGTAAAGTAGGAAGCTGGATATAAATTTTTGAGGTTCGAGATCCAAACTAAAGATAGGAATTTTAAGAACGGAAAACACAGGGCAGTGATTGGTTAACACTGTTTTGGCTAAGAATCCACAGAGAAGAGCATTCATAGAGAGAGAAAGGATTTAAGGACAGGCCCTGGTGATCACCAGTGTTTAAAAAGTTGAGAACAGAATAGCAATGAGTGATGGAATTGGAGAAAGAAACCTTGATGGCTGATTTAGTCATTCGGGCACTGATGATAATCTTTGCTAGCATTTAAAGTAGAAAATTTAGGGAAGATGATTGCGCTGGATAGGTTGAAGAATAAGGGAAAGGTGTGGAACATAGGTAAATCATTCTTTTTTAGAAGCTTGGCTGTGAAGGGGAGGATCTGGACAGCACACATCTGCCCTGAGGTCTTAGGATAGCTCCAGGATTATTTAGTGGGTTCTTTCCCTGCCCTGAAACCTGGACAAAAGTATGTTGGATTACCAAGAGTGAGCTCCTGGGCCTACGTATGTTCTCACACTTAAAGACTTTTATCACCACAGATGTAAGTGGTACCATCGCTCCTTCTACTACCATAGTAGAAGCAGAGATAGTGGCTGGGCTCCACATTCAAGATCAAGATAATTTAGCAGCACTTGAACAAAGGCACAGAGGAGGACATTAAAGGGAGTATCTTGTGTTTTGAGGAGGGAAGTGAAAGAAGAAAAACTTGTTCTGAAAAGCAGAAATAGGTTTAGAATCATTTTATGTGGGAGAGAGGTGGGGGTTTCAAAACCCGAAATAAGATAATTAAACTTTAAGAAAATCATGTCCGTCGTGAACCAGAAAAAGGGCATCTGGCTGAAGATTCAGCAGGCATTGCTTTTCTTTAGTGGCAGGAATTGGGATTTGATTTTCTGGGCTCCACCTGAAGGAAGCAGAACCAGTTTCCATAGCTATGAGTCTGAGTTCAGAGTTTGTTGTGCTGCTAACACTTCTGACAAGTAATTTTGTTAATTCTTGGGACTGAGAACACCAGTTCATCTTCACTGACTGGGGAATGTAAAAGGGGCACAGAGAAAGTCTGGGCCCTGGAAAAACTTAACGTGTGCTAAAGTCCTTACTTTTTTTTTTTTTTTTTGTATTGGTCGATCTTGAAATGTTTGAGATATCTGCAATGCAGAAAAAAAAGAGGGGGGGACCCAAGGGAGACGTCCATATGCAAAGTTTCACAAAGTCATAGTTTTCTTGGAAATGAGGATTTTAAAAAAGGATTTGATTGTGTATAATTACTGAACTAACCTACTCTGGGCCCCACTTAGGACATCAGCCAATAGAGTCAGGGCCTGTACAATCTCAGCTAGAGCTATTAGATTGTGACTTCCTCATCTCCTGAACAATAGCTATGACACTTCTTTGTCAATGCGGGCTTGTACTCTCAGCTGTTATAATGTGACCTTTCCCCACTTGAATCATGCAAAAGTGTCCCCAGGAAATCACCAGTGACACTCCTTCTCATGCCTTATGTCATTTGTCCTTCAAAAAAAAACAATATGATGAGATTTTGCTGTTCCACATTACCAAGGAGTCTTCTAAAAACATGAAAACAAAATCAGGTATTTGAAAAATGATGAGGAAACAGGGAAAACCATGTGGCTTATTATTACAAGAGAAAATATATCATTTCAGATTCAATCAGAGAAGTGGAGCCACTATCAGTGATGAAGAATAAGAGATTTATGATAGGAATTAGCATTACATAATTGTGGGAGCCAATGAGGAAGTCTATGTAAGGCTCTTGCCTCTATGGTTAGTGTTAGGCTTGAAGTCTCTGTAGCTCAGCAGGGTGAGCAGTTGGGAAGGACATGAAGTGAAAGCAGCAAGTGAAACTGAAACCATAAAATCCACAAACTGGAATCAAAAAGGCAAACTGGAATCTACATCAATCTCTCACTGTTTTCGACCCTTAATGTAGGGGATCTGCAGGAGGAGCTGGCACCCTTTATCATAGAACTACCCATGCAGTTGGTCCAGGAATTGGATGGGCTGAAGGAAGAGATCCATCGGTGCTAGAGGAGTCGTGGGCCCAACTGAAGCCCCATGCCAATAAGTGGGAGAGCAGATTATCCAACAAGTACAAGCTGCAAAAGAGCCTGGCATCCTATGTCAGTCTCCAGAACACAGTGGCTGCTGTGTATGACGTTTTCACTTTCCAAATTTCACTATAAATTTCTCCATATTCATATAGAAAATTTAGATCTTTACAGAAAATAAAATTCTGGAAAATGTAGTTCCGGCTTAAATAAATTGACAGTACAAAGTCAGCACTTGATTTGTTTTCTTTTCTATTCTCTCCTTATAAAACCTGGAGAATCTCTTAGCCTCTTTTCAACATTTCCTACATCTTTTTCTTTTTGTGCTGCATTTTGTATATTTTCTTAAGATCTATGATAGTTTACTAAATATCTTTGCCTTTCTAATCTTCTGTGTAAGATAGTCAGTCTTTAATTTCAATGACATTTTCTATTTTAGACTTTCCACTTCTTGAATGTTATTGATCCTTTTTTATTTCTTTAAACGTTTTAAACATTCTTAATTTATAATCTATCTCTAATGGCTATATTATCTGAAGTTCTTATGGTCTAAGTCTGCTTTTTATTATATATCTGCTGACTTTTGTTCTTAGAGTCCTGATTGCTTGTGTGTTTTTTGGTAATATAACAACTTTATTGATATAATTCACACATTTAAAGTGTACATTTAAATGGCTTTTGGTATATTCACAGAGTTGTACAACCATCACTACAGTTTTTGAATATTTTTATTACTCCCAAAATAAACCCTGTACCCCATTAAAAGTCTCTCCTCTCTTCCTCCCAACCCTCTCCTGCAGCCCTGGGTAACCACAAATCTCTTTTCCATATGTATAGATTTGTCTGTTCTTGCTATTTCATATAAATGGAATCATACAACATATGGTCGTTTGTGATTAATTTATTTCACTTTTTAAGATTCATCCATGTTGTAGCATGAATTGATATTTTACTCTTTTGTATTGCCAAATAATATTCTGTTGACTGGATATACAACATTTTATTTATCTAATCATCAATCGATGGTCATTTGAACCACTTTTCGGCATTATAAAGTTGCTACGAACATTGTGTACATGTTTTTGTGTGGACACAAACGTTTTTATTTCTCTTAGGTATATGACTAGGAGTGGAATTTATGGGTCATATGGTGACTCTATGTTTAATTTTCGAGGAACTGGAAGATTATTTTCTAAAGTGAATGCACCATTTTACACTCTCACTAGCAGTGTATGAGGATTTCAATTCCTTCACATTTTCATTGATATTTGTTATTATCTGTCTTTTTAAGTGGGTATAAAGTGATATCTCATTGTGGTTTGATCTGACTTCCCTGATGACTAATGATGTTGAACATCATATGCTTATTGACCATTAGTTTAACTTTTCTGGAGAAAAGTCTGTTCAAATTGTTTGCCTATTTTTTAATTGAGTTATTTTCTTTGTATTATTGAGATATAGGTGTTCTTATATATTCTAGATATCAGTCCCTTATCACATATATGGTTTGCAAATATTACCTACCATTCTGTCTTTTTTGCTGTCTTGATAGTATCCTTTGAAGCACAAAAGTTTTTATTTTAATGAAGTCCCTTGTCTATGTTTTTGTTTTGGATTGTGAGCTTATGTTCCAAAAATCTTTGTTTAAAGGAATCTTGTGCTATGGGTGTTGAGGGTAAGACCCTCCTGAGTTTGTATTCATTTTGTCTATGGCTGCTATCAATAGGAACAGTGCTTATCAGCTTGGGGTTTCCCAAATAATAAACATTTTGTGTGTGTAGGCAGAGTTTCAATTAAGAATCCTCAAAGATGACTTTTTTCTTGAGGTAGAAAATCTTGAATGTCTTCCTGCTGCAAGGGAAATTCTTTCTAGTCTGCCTTTTCACTGACAATAGCACTCTGTTTTAGCTGTATGTGGGAGTTCACTTTCAAATGGTCACTGGAGTAGGCCTCATGTGGAAATGATTACTAACACTCAGGCTGCTGGTTACTTGAATCTAACAATATCTCTCACAACAGTGGCTGTCATCTGCTCATCGGTCTTTCACTCATTCAACAAATAGCTTTTGGGTAACTTCTACGTACCAGGCTCTGTTCTAGATATTTGAAATACATTCTTATTTTCAGCTTCCTTTTAATTTGTCATCTCTAGGAATAACCTTTATTTTCTTGACAACTTAGCTAATATTTAAAGGATTTATTGTTTAAAGAAATAGAACAAAAACTCATCAGATTTGTATGGAAGCACAAAAGACCCCAAATTGCCAAAGCCATCTTGAGAAAAAAGAATGAGGCTGGAGGATCACTCTGCCCTACTTCAAATTATACTACAAAGCGACAGTAATCAAAATCACATGGTATTGGCAGCAAAACAGACACACGTACCAGTGGAGCAGAATTGAGAGTCCAGAAGTAAACCCATATTTATATGGGCAAATAATTTTCAACAAAGAAGCCAAAATCATACAATGGAGAAAGGGAAGCCTCTTCAATAAATGGTGCTGGGAAAATTGGAAGGTCACTGGCAAAAGAATGAAACTAGACTGTTGTCTATCGCTACACACCAAAATTAACTCAACATGGACTGAGGAACTAAATATAAGACCTGAAACAATAAAATGCATAGAAGAAAGCATAGGAACTAAGCTCAAGGACCTTGGACTTCAAGAGGATTTTATGAATTTGACCTCAAAAGCAAGGGAAGTAAAAGCTAAAATAAATGAATGGGACTACATCAAATTAAAAAGCTCAGCAAAAGAAACTATCAACAAGGTAGAGAGACAAACATCCCAATGGGAAAATATATTTGCAAGCAACACCTCCGATAAGGGCCTAAAATCCAAAACATACAAAGAATTCATACAACTCAATAACGACAACAACAAAAAAAATCCCACAAATGATCCAGTGAAAAAATGGGCAGAGGACCTGAACAGACACTTCTCCCTAGAGGACATACAAATGGCCAACAAATATATGAAAAGATGCTCAACATTGCTAGCAATTAGGGAAATGCAAATAAAAACCACAATGAGATAGCATCTCACACCTGTTAGAATAGCTATAATCAACAGGATAAGTAATAACAAATGTTGGAGAGGATGGAGAGAAAAAGGAACACTTTCACACTGCTGGTGGGACTGCTAATTGGTACAGCCACTATGGAAAACAGTGTGGAGGTTCCTCAAAACCTAAGAATTGACCTACCATCTGATCTAGCAATCCCTCTACTGGGTATTTACTCCAAAGACTTGAAAACTCATATCCAAGAAGATATTTGTACACCGATGTTCGTAGCAGCATTATTCACAGTGGCCAGGACATGGAAGCAACCAAAGTGTCCTATGATAGATGATTGGCTAAAGAAGCTGTGGTACATATATACAATGGAATATTACTCAGCTATAAGAAGAGATGAAATACTGCCATTTACGACAATATGGATGGACCTCGAGATGATAATGCTAAGTGAAATAAGCTAGACAGAAAAAGTTGAAAATCACATGATATCACTTATATGTTGGATATAAACCTAAAAGCAACAAATGAACAGGAAAAACAAACAGAGACTCAGGGACATAGGCAATGGACTAGTGGTTACCAGAAGATAGAGGAGGGGAGAAGTAGACAGGGTAAAGAGAGCCAAATATAGGGAGATAGGGATAGGGTGAAGTGGGTAAAGGAGATCAAATATATGGTAGATGAAGGAAACTGAACTTTGGGTGGTAATCACACAATAGAATATATAGATGTTAAATTATAATGTATATCTGAAAATTACATAATTGTATTAACCAATGTTACCCCAATAAACTTAATAAAATAAAAAATAAAGGCTTTATCAAAGATGATACACCTGCAAAACAAAACAAAACACAAAACAAACAAAAAAGAGAAACTGGAAATGTAAAAATTAGACAAGTATGATCTCAGAGTAGCCAGAGAAAAGACTATTTAAAATAAGAGGCCAAGATCAGTTGTCCCAAGTGTTGAGTTCAAGGTGAACAGTGAAAAATTCTTTATAGAACAGGAATTTGTAAAATAAGATTGAAAAAATAAAATCAGAGATTGCTTCCTGGTACAATTTTTATTGTGATATTTCCACTGTAAAGTCACATTCAATTACCCAATATTTGCTCTTATGTTTTATGAGTAAAATGTTATCTTGCTAGACCCAGTTTTAAATTTTACAACATTCTTATTACATTTTGACCAATATTATGGATAGATAGACAGACAGACAGACAGCAGATAGACAGACAGACAGACAGATAGATAGATATCACCCAAGATTCTGTGAATTCCCTGATGGCAGGGACCATGTATTCGTGTCTCTCCATACCAACTTACTTTCTAGAATATGGTATTCAAAAAATTTTTATTGAATTAAACTGAGTTCAAAGTAATTTCCAACAATAAAATAATTTTAAAACAATAGTTTAACAAGCTTTATTGCCAAAATGTGCAGGCGATTCCTTCAAGAAATGCTATAAACTGTTATATAAATTCCTCTCTTTGGCCAGTGTCTGACATTGACTTCAGGTTTTTATGAAATTTTTAAAGCATCATGTCACCTACTCTCTGAGCAACACTTCTAGGTCACACTAGAACATTACTTTTCCCCTCTCAAATCACTGGTCATTTCTTCCAATCCTTTAATTCTAACTTGGAAATCTTTCGGGAAAGAAATATATAGTGTGTGTGTTTGTGTGTGATACTGATAGAATTAAATAAAACCATTACTATTTCCAGTGCCCACTGAAGCTTTATTGCCATCTCCTTGCATGCTAATGCTCAGTTTGCCAATTTTGCATCACTATTTTGAGGTTGACATGCAGCTCATACCTTGAAATATAGATATAGATATATATAGAGAGATATATAGATAGATATAGATATAGATATAGATATAGATATAGATATAGATATAGATATAGATATAGATATAGATATAGATATAGATATAGATACACATTGCCTCTATGTATAAAAACATATGCCAACATGGAACCACGTTTAATGAAAAACAGCCTCTGAAAACTTCTCTAACAAGATAACACTATAAAGAGTAAATCCATTTTCATGTGATCTGCAATGTCATTTTGTAAACCCCCTTATCAATCCCATCCTTTTGAATTATTATTTGTCTCTTAGTCTTCCCTTCCAAAATCAAAGCTGCTTGGAGGTGTAGCTCAGTGGTAGAGCATTTGACTGCATAAAATCAAAGCTGCTTGAGGTTAGAAACCATTTCTTGTTCACCTTAGTATATATTAGTACATGTTTATGGACCTTTGTTGAATGAATGAATGAAATGAATGAATAAATAAATAAATATTTGCTCAAGATGTCCAAGGGCATCACATGTAGGAATCTCCATTCCCTTTCAAATATCCAATGAGGTAGATAAACATATCTTGGAGTCTGGTTCTTGGTAGTACCAAAATAGTTGGCATTCTTAAATCTTTAATATTAAAGGTTTTCATCCCAATCCCAGTTTTACTAAAAACAAAAGAAGACTGGCAACAGCAGACATAAAAATGTAAAAAGATGGACAAATGAAAGGAACACAATCCCATGTCAAATGAGTGGAGATGTCTTTAATTCATCTTTGTAATAAAGTGCAAATTAGAAAAAACACTTTAAATGGTATTATTCATGAAATTTCTCTTTGATCTGCTTTTCCAAAGGCACCTTGGATTTCCATGGAGAAGTGAATAAATCACTTATTAATATTTGTTTTACTTCTTTTCCACTTGACAGTAAATTTAATTTTTTTGGAAAGTATATACAAAAAATCCAGATAATCTGTATATTTTATTTTTACTTATTTTCGATTATCAGGATTTTTCTTTTAATTCTTGGTTTTCATAAATATTTGGAAGACTCTACTGAGAATTTTAATTGTTTTTAACTTTTGGCGAAGGTCACATGTAGATCCCTCTAATAACTGGATTAAAGCTATAGATCCTCTTCCAGACAAATACACATAAGCTCAAACATAAAATTTACATACTGATAGGGCCTATAAATTTTCTGAAGCCCATCCTTAGATTCCCTGGTAACCATAGACCCTTAGGTTAAGATCTCACAGGTTGGTGGGTCTTATGATGTTATGATGATATTGATTATGATATATCAATAATAATATGGATTCACATATGAGATAAAATCAAGGATTTTGCCTGAAAGAGGAAGATAGACTTTATGACTCTGGAATTCTATAGTAGTTCCAGAACTCAGTCATTTGGTAATGTCCATGATGATAGTAGGAAAGAAAGTGACAATGGAGAAGACCTAGACTTAAGACAAGTTATTACATTCTCTCACCTTGACCTCATTGTTTTCTTGTTGAAATGCTTCACAAGTAAAAGATTCCCCCAAAAACCCGCTACCACCTTCCGAAACATATCCTTCAAAGCTTCCTTGACTCGTTCATTGCGCAAGGCATAGATGAATGGATTCAGCAGTGGTGTCACAAATGTTGTTACCACTGTCACTGCCCAATTAGTATCCACAGAGCCACTCTGTGATGGCCGTACATAGAGAAAAATGGCACTTCCATAGAAGAGAGTCACCACCATCAAGTGGGAGGTACAAGTAGAGAAGGCCTTCTGACGGCCTGAAGCAGAGGGGATACGCAGGACAGCCAGGACTATGTGGCCATAGGATACAGCAGTAATCATCAGGGAGGATACAATGACAAGAGAGGCCAGAACAAAGTCAGTTTCCTCCAGCTTCTTGGTGTTGGTACATGCCAGGCGGAGCAGTGGGCCACTGTCACAGAAGAAGTGCTGCACCACAGCATCCTGTTCACAGAAAGGAAGCAAGGACACAGCCACTGTGGGGCCAAGCACAGGAAGAAGTCCCCCCATCCAGCAGGCCAAGGCCACCCGAAAGCACACAGTACCATTCATGAGCAAGGGGTAGTGAAGAGGGTAACAGATGGCCAGGTAGCGATCCACAGACATGACGGCCAACAGCAAGAACTCAGAGGCCCCAAGAAAAAAGTAGAAATAGAATTGGGTGATACATGCAGCAAAGGAAATAGTTTGCTGTCTTGAGAGGAAATTGCTCAGCATCTTGGGAATGATGACAGAAGTGAGCAGGATCTCTAGGCAGGACAGGTTACCCAGAAAGAAGTACATGGGAGTCTGCAGGCGAGTATCAGCTCCTACCACTCCAACAATCAACACATTGCCTGTTAGAGTCAGCAGATAGACAAGAAGGAAGACAGAAAACAGTTCTCCTTTTGTGCTGTTCAGATTCGGAATGCCTGCCAGGATAAACTCTGTCACACCACTGCTCTGGTTCCCGCCAGGAGCCATTACCTGTCCCACCTGTGCAACAGCATGAACATAGTCCTAGTGAGCACAGATGTTCTCCAGAACAATCCTGAAACCTATTTTATCATGTTATGGCACACATATCCCCACTTTCTCCAATCACAGATCCTGGTAAGATTTTAAGGACCTGAGGTCCTCATCTAATTGATTTTAGAGCTGGTGAAGATTTTTCATAAAGGGTAGTTAAAACTTAGGTATGAAAATATCAAAAGTCTCTATCTTCACATCTCTTATTCTCAGATCTTAAATGGCGATATTTTATTATTATAATAACTATATCATTGAGCATGTGAGTTGGGCAAAAATATCAGAGAAATGATTTGGTGAAGAATCTGATTCCCATTCAATCAGGGTCAGAACCCGAACCAGATTGCCGAGCTTTGAATTCCAGCATCTCCACTTACTAGCCGAGTAGCCTTGAAAACTTGTAAGGAGCAAGTAAAATAATAGTACAAAAGATTTAAAAGAGTTTCCAGCACTTAGCTGACAAACAATGTGGTAGAGAAAGCCTTGGACTGTAATTTAGGGCACTAGACTCAGCTTGCCTTTCCATGTCCCTTGGGAGGCTATCAGTGCATCCAGCCCATTTGTTCTTCAACTACTCAGCTATAGAATGAGTCATAGGAAACTAGGCTATTAGTATATCTATTACATGAAATTACCCCTTTCGTGGAGAATTTCCCCAGTAACCCAAGGGTCTAACTGAACTCAGCTTGTCACAAAATGCTTGCCTATCTAAAGCAAGTCATGTCATATTTATAAGGGAGAGGAGAGATAAACTACATTGATTCTGTCAGGTAGCCACATCTGTGCATTTAATGTCAACTTCAAGCTCAGTATTCTGAGGAATATTAAGATGAGTTTCTTAAGCTTTTCAGTCCATGATACCAATTCAAGGCCTTTTTGGGCTCTATTAGATGACTTGCCAGAGACTGAACTATGAATTCCTGGTAATTACTAAGAAAATAAGAAATGGAATCCTTACCATTTGATTCAAGCCCTTCCAGTTCTGAAGACCACCAGTTTCAAAGACTACCAGTTCTAATAACTAAATCAATGATATCTGAAACTTTGTTTTACAAATGCCTCAGTTATTAAGGCTTTGGTTCTCTGTCAGCCCTATTGTTCTGTAGGGCACCCCAATAGTCTTTGTTCCCAGCCAACAGTAAGCTCTTTACTTACATTTTCTCATATGTGGATCCCAACTAAGTAGGAACAAAATTGTGCCTTTTGTCTAGAATAAAGCAACTCTATGGTCTTTCTCCCTAGTGGTTCCATTCAGCACCTCATCGCTCTCCAGTTTCTATAGAAGTTGCTTACTGTCAGTAAAATTATTCAACTTTTGCTCTGTGTTGATTATTTATCAGGCGCTGTATCTGGTAATTCAAAGATAAAGGAGTTACTGTTGCTACTCTGATATAGCTCAGTACTTAATGAAAATGACAGAAAAATTAATGTGTCCCTGATAGAATGTCACAGGTAAGCATAGGGTCTAAGGAAGACACATAGAAAGGGAACTAAACTGAAACTTAGAGAGACAAGAAGTATTCTGGAGAAAGGCGATGTCTAAAAAAAGTACTAAAAATGAGTATAAATTTGAAAGGAGAGAAGAGAGGGTTTTAAATGGAAAAGAGCAGCATGTGAACAGAGTACATTGGCAGAAGCATAGAATATAAGCAAAGTGGAATGAGATAGGACTGGTCACCTCAAAGAAGTAGTTCTGTTTCTCTCTGTGAAAATACTTCCGCTGAACTAAACCTAACTATATCTTAAGTGAGAAGAAGATGAGTTCCCACCCCAAATACTACCTACTCCTGAATCTTCTTAATGTCTCCATGAGAGTGGAGCTCACTCTGCAAGAATCTTCTTTCTCTTTTCATGACTCAATGTCCTGCTCCGTCCTAGAGTCCTTCCCATACCCAGTGCTGTGAGACTGACAATACCCTGGTATCTTTGGAGTTCCTGAGTATGGGCAAAGCACTCAGGAAAACAGGCAGCAGTTGGATAATCTGCTTCTTCTCTTGTGCTTTCCTCTCGAGTATGATTCCTCAGGAACTGTTCTTCTGCCTTATAAACAAAAGGGCTTTCTGATTCTAAGAAGGCTGCATCACACTGCCCCTTCTATGGTCATGGGCAAGTTAGCCATCAGGATCCATACTTCTCTCTCTGTGGAAATAGTGTTTTCTGCAATGTGACCACTGCTTTAGGCTTTAATAGGAACACTTCAAGTGCAGGAAAATGATTTCACTATGCTTCAAGGTATGTCACTACAAGAACAACATAGGGCTGAAAGGCAAGGGGTGGATAGGGAGGAGTTAAACAATTCATCTCTCTATGAAAAGACTTAATGCACTTACCTATAGTTTCTTTCGTCTCTAATGGTTGGAAAATGTTCCATTTAAAGCTAGGTCTTCACTTTTTTGTTGATGCATTTTATGTACAAACTCAGTTTTCTTTAGACCCTATCTTCCCTGGCTCCTGGCATTAGCCTGAAGACAGGAAAAGAGAAGGCTGAAGAAGTCAACGGCTTCTAACCAATCTCTCTTGAAAGGTAAGATACTTCATGCATAACTTTAGTTTCTGATGGAGATGCTCCAACCAATATGGATTGATTGATCCAGACATCAGGAGCACAGCTAGCAGTAGTGCCTACTAGAAAAAATGGTGAGGAGATAAAACCATAAGAGAGTAAGAAAGACAAAGAGAAAAAATTCTTAAAAGACCCAAGGGAGATTAGCAAGTCAATGGAAGTTTCTCTGACTTCTTGCCTGATAAATCTGAAAAGGAGACTGACCCTTCATTCAACGAGGGATGACTCCGAATGTTTCTGCCTTCATAAGTCAACTACCCCAAGCCAGGCCCCTGCAAAAGTAGTGGGGAGATAAAGTGGGAATGAGAGAAAGAATGACGTTTGACCAGCTCTAGAAGGCTGCAGTTATCATCCAACTTTCTCCTGCATGGCACTCAGAAGAAATGTTTATTTCCCAAGTACCAGAGACAGAGTGTCTTCTCCCTGAAGACTTAAAATGATATTGGGAATTCCTTGCCTGGCTTCTAGGTTGGGAATTGATAAAAGCCCCAAGAGTGTGCTAAGATTGGGGAGATTCCCTGCATCATCTCTAGTTTCTTCTGTTTCTCCCAGCCTTATACTTTAGCCTCTAGTAATGCCATATACCATATACATACCCAAAACTTTATTTAGAATTCTGAACCATTGTTCACATTTTCCATTTTGTGCTCATTATATGCACCTGACTAAATACTTGACTAGCTCCTATTCAAACTCAACTTACTCTGGTGCATATAATTTCTTCTGAGTATCTTTCCTTACCCACGCTCCCTCAATTCCACAATTTTGACCATTCTCCAACCTGAACTGTGGCACATTCTGCTGACCTCAGTCTCAATACTTAATTCATTGTATTGCAACTCTGTATTTTCATCTGTGTCCTCTGTTAGACTCTGAACTCCTAGAGCAGGAATTATATTTTGATCTCTGTATTTCCAGCACAAAGCACAGTGCCTGGAATACATTAGCTGCTTAATAAATTATGTCAACAAAAATGCTCTGAACCCCAGACTTAAGGAACAGCTGCTACTGTGAGATGAAAATCAGTTAAACCTTGAGCTGAGAGGAAGAGTGCACAAGTGCCCCTGGAACTCACTTTGGCTGAATTCCATCCTTTCTAGACATACTCCTTTTTAGAGAAAAGAAAATACCTAAATATAAGCAGAAATAAGGCATAAGAAGTGTCATCACTTTAGGTTCTGAGGAAGAAGTGGGAGCAAAGACATAGAATTGGCTGAGCTAAGATGGGAAAAAACAAACAAACAAACAAAACAAACAAACAAAACAAACAAACAAAACAACCTAAACTAGAAACCAAACCTCTTGTTTGTCGAGCCGTGGGAGGGAGAGGTATAAGCAAAAAGAGAGCTATTAAATCACAGTTAAGCCATACGTTTTTAAATTTTAAAGCAAAATTCCGCAAAGCAGTTCAAAAGGGAAGTTCATAGAGATAAGTGGTTACCTCGAAAAAAAAAATCAACAAGAAAAGTCCCAAATAAATAACCTAATATTACAACTCAAAGAACTAGAAAAATAACAGATAAAGCCCCAAGTTAGTAGAAGAAAAGAGATAACAAAGAATAGAGCCGAAATAAATAAAATAGAGATCAAAAAGGCAGTAAAAAAGACCAGTGAAACTAAAAGCTGATTCTTTGAAAAGATAAACAAAATTGATAAACCTTTAGCTAGATTCACCAAGAAAAAGAACCTAAATAAATAAAATCAGAAATCAGAGATGCTAGAACTGATACTACTGCAGTACGAAGAATCATAGGAGATCTCTATGAACATGAACAATTAAACACCAAAAATCAGACAACTTAGAAAAAATGGATTTCCAGAAACATACAACCTACCATGACCGAATCATGATAAAATAGAAAATATGAGTAGACCAATTAAGAGTAAGAAGATCAAATCGGTAATCAAAAGTCTCCCAGCAAACAAAACACCAGGACCAGATGGTTTCACTGGTGAATTTACCAAATATTCTAAGAAGAGTTAATACTAATCCTTCTCCAACTCTTCCAAAAAAAACTGAAGAGGAAGGAACTCTTTCAAACTAATTTTACAAAGCCAGCATTGCCCTGATACCAAAACCAGACAAAGAAGCCACAAGAAAATTATAGGCTGATATCCCTAATGAACATAGATGTAAAATTCCTCAACGCAATATTAGCCAACCAATTTGACAATGCATTAAAAAGATCGAATACCACGATCAAGTGGGATTTGTTCTAGGCATGCAAGGATGGTTCAAAATCCATAAATCAGTCAATGTGATACACTGCGTTAACAAAATAAAGGGTAAAAATTTTATGGTCATCTCAACAGATGTAAAAAAAAAGCCATTTGACAAAATTCAACATCCATTTATGATAAAAACTCTCAACAAAGCAGGTATAGAGATAACATACCTCAACATAAAAAAGGCAATAAGTGAAAATCCCACAGCTTACATCACACTCAAGGTGAAAAACTGAAAGCTTTTCTTCTAATTTCAGGAGAAAGACTACTCTCAGCACTTTTATTCAACATAGTGTTGGAAGTTTTAGCCAGAGCAATTAGGCAAGAAAAATAAACAACAAAAATATCTAGATTAGAAAGAAAGAAGTAAAACTGTCACTATTTTCAGATAACATGATATTATATACAGAAATCCCTAAAGGCTTCATTAAAAAACTGTTAGAAGTAATAAATTAAATAAAGTTATGGGATAAAAAAATCAATATACAAAAATCAGTTGTTTTTCTATACATTAATAATGAACTCTCAGAGAAATTAAGAAAACAATCCCATTAACTATTACATCAAAAGAATAAAATACCTAGAAATAAAATTGACCAAGGAGGTGAAAGTCCTGTTTATTGAAAACTAGAAGATATTCATGAAATGATTAAAGACACAAGTAAATAAAAAGATAGTCCATGTTCACAGATCAGAAGAATTGATATTGTTAAAATTCCATAATGCCCAAAGCAATATGAAGATTTGAAACAATCTTTTTCAAAATTTCAATGGCATTTTTCACAGAAATAGAATAAACAATCCTAAAATTTGTATGGAAGCATAAATGACACTCAATAGCAAAACAATCCTGAGAGAGAAGGTAAAAGCTGGAGGTACTACACTCCTTGATTTTAAACCACATCACAAACTATATTACAAAGCTATAGGAAATAAAACAGTATGATATTGGCATAAAAACAGATACTGTGATCACTGGAACAGAATGTAGAGCCCAGAAATAAATCTATGCATATATAGTCAATTAATTAAAACAAAGGAACCAAGAATATACAATGGGAAAAAGACAGTCTCTTCAATAAATCACTGGAGAGATGCACAATGAATGGTGCTGGGGAAATTGTACATCCACATGCAAAAGAATAAAACAGGACCACTATCTTACACTATACACAAAAATTAACTCGAAATAGATTAAAGACTTGAACATAAGACCTAAAACCATAAAAGTCCTAGATGAAAACATAGGTGGTAAGCTTCTTGACATAGGTCTTGGTGATAAGTTTTTGAATCTGACACCAAAAGTAAAAGTAACAAAAGCAAAAATCAACAAGTAGGACTATATCAAACTATATCAAAGCTTCTGTACAGCAAAGGAAAACACCTACAAGATGAGAAGGCAACCTACTGAATGGAGAAAATATTTGCAAATCATATAGCTGATAGGGGCTAATATCCAAAATATATAAAGAACTTATACAACTCAATACCAAAAAGATGAACCATTTGATTTAAAAATGGGCAGAAGATATGAATAAACATTTTTCCAAATAAGACATACAGATAGCCAACAGGTACATGAAAAGATGCTCCATATCATTAATCATCTAGGAAATGCAAATCAGAACCACAATGAGATATGACTCCATGCCTTTTACAATGACTATTATCAAAAAAACTAGAAATAACAAGTGTTGGTGAGGGCATAGAGAAAAGGGAACACTTGCACACTGTTAGTGGTAGTGTAAATTGGTGCAGCCATATGGAAAATAATATGGCGTTTCCTCAAAAAAATTAAAAGTAGAATACATTATGACCCAGCAATTCTACTTCTGGATATTTACCTGAAGAAAACAGAAGGCTAACTCAAAAAGATATATGCACCTCCATGTTCATTGCAGCATTATTTACAATAGCCAGTATATGGAAACAACTTAAGTGTCCATCGATGGATGAATGGATAAACCTAAGTGGTATATATACAAAGAAATATTATTCAGCTATAAAAAAGAATGAAATCTTATCATTTATGACAATATGAATGGAACTTGAGGGCATTATGCTAAGTGAAATAAGTCAGACAGAGAAAGACAAATACCATTTGATATCTCTTATATGTGGAATCTAAAATAAATAATGTAGCTCATAGATACAGAGAATAGATTGGTAATTGCCAGAGATGGGAGTTAGGGTGGGAAAAATGGATGATCTGTTTTTTGATTTTGGTTTAAATAAATTTTTAAAAAATAAAAGAATGTTTTTAAAAGTTTTAATTGAACCACAAGGATTAAAGTTACAGTAGATGAGATGAGATCAAAGTCAGGTAGTTTAAAAAAATTGCATAGCTATTTGTCCAATTGACAATTGTTTTGGTATTCAGCTCATAATACTTTCAAATGGACTTGATCAAAGGAATATCCTAGTTTTTGCATGAAATAGAATAGTTAGAAGAAAATATTTTATTTGTAAAATATAAAACATACATGGCTCAAAAATAAAAACATAATAAATCACAGATTAAAAATTTCTAGACCCCCATCCACAGCACATCCCCCTCCCTGATTAATCATTTTCATTATTCATTGTGCATCTTTCCAGTGATTTGCGTGTGTGTGTGTGTGTGTGTGTATAAACAAATGTCAAAATACATTTACCTACCCGTGACTTTCTTATGCTGTTCTGAACCTTATTTCTTGCTTTCAAGATACCTAAAAACTTTTCCTGTCGGGACATAGAGAGAAGAAGGAAAATATTTAAACTAAGGAAACTAACTTGACTAACTGTTGAATAAATGAATTGTAATATTCTTGGATTTTACTTCTGCATTAATCATTCTTTGCATCTCTTTGATTTCAGTTTTCTTTAGTAAAAATCCTATAGTGTTAGAAATCACATCAAAATATTATCAATTTGTAGGTAAAACAAGTTATAGCAAAATGGTATAATATCTGGGATTTGCTCCAAAATAAAGTGAGTAGGGAATAGATGAAATTAGCTTGGCCATGAATTGGTAATTCATGAAAGTACGCATTAGTTACACTGTAATTTATTATACTATCCTCTCTATTTTCAGTATGTTTGAAATTTTTCATAATAAAAAACCCTCAAAAATGTGTAGTAACAATCAGATATCTATTTAAAGACCCTTATGTTTTTAGGAATACACAGTGTCTTCAATAAAATTTAATGAACTTTAGAATACTTCCCTAAAGATGGCAACTCTAATTCCACAAAATTAACTAACCAGCCATTGGGGAATGTCAAATATCATGTGGGCTACTCAGAGTCAGAAAATGTAAAACTATAAAGAACTACCAATTCTGAGAGGAATTCAGCCCTCTCAGCAACAACCTGCTTTCTGATCTGAAAGTAGTGGAGACAATACAGAAACACAGACAAACACACAGAGTCACAGTTCTAAATAAGGAACTAGGATTAAAATAAACAGTGGCTGCAAAAGCCTATCTTTTTCATTATGACAAATTCCTTAAAATGAAAAAAAAATATTCTTTCCTCTTTAATCCTTTTCATGTTTTAAAAAGGTAAATACATAACATAGAAAAACAAGACAGAGTGCCATTACCAAATCTTTATGTAAAAGGAAATTCCAGGAGAAAAAAAATGGCAGACAGAATTTAATTAAAAAGAACAGAGAAATACAATGCAAATCTAGAATACAAATAGGAGATATCTACTCTATAGTCCTTAACTCACACATTTTAACTGGTATGATTTTATACAACACTTTAAAAATTTTTTCTTACTGAATGACATGATCAGGTTCAAATACAGCTCTAACAATTATAAAATTACCATAAATATGTTAGGTTTTTACAACATGTAATTTTTGAAACTAAAAATAATGAAATTTACCTTTTAATGTGAAACTTGTACTTGAGTTTGCTGCATAGATACTCAATTATGAGTCAAACTTGAGATAAGTATACTAAATTTCATTTTCAACTGAAAAGAGATGGCTTTTATTCTTGCTATTTATACTTGTCAAGCAGAATAAGCTTGCTCATACACGTAAAAAATTGCAAAGTACAACAAAATATTGATGAATTTCCTCTAAATATGAAAAATACAGAACTTTCCTAGGGGCATATCAGTAAATCTCATCTTGTTTGTTCAAACAGACACTGGCTCAAAGTCAAAGTCTCAGACCGAACAGAAGATTCAGAGAAAGGGTTCCTCATCTTTTTTAGAAAGGGAAGGAAAATGGTTTAATTTTTTGCAGTTTATTCAGATGGTTTTCAATAAATGATAGTATTCTTACCCAATCTCAAGCCCAAATAGTAATGGAAACATTTCCAGGTTTTCTTTACAACAGAGTTGTTCAACTTACTCATGTGATGAAAAATATCTGCTAAATAGGCTTTTTTTCCTGCAGCCATTCTGCATTTTCAAATCACACAGCAAATTCTGACAACATTTTCTTGAAATTGCTCTGGTAATTCACCTTTTAGTTCAAACACTGTTGGAACTCTACTCAGCTACAACATTTCACTATGTAACAGGATATTTACATGCTCTTTGTCCAGGTTTTCCCATAGTTTAAAATTGTTTGTCAAATGAACTGATCTATGTTTAATAAAGTTAACCATTTGTTAGCATTACACAGAATTTTCCTCATTTCTTCTCTTGAACTTCTGACACTGGTACCTCTCTAGAAAAGTGTGTTATGAAATGTCAGAATTTTTATAAGAGGCTAAGCTTCACATGGGGACACCATTGAAGAGATACCATTGATACAGTACAAATACCAAGAAATTTACCCCAAGATACAGAACTTTTGTTTCTAAATATAAAGACAGAACATTATTTTTTAATACATAAAGCTTTCATTATTTTTTGAAGGCCTGATTTTACTGTCTAAAGTAATTTTTTTATCTAAATATAAATTTTCTTCCTAACTATTTAAGAGAATATGATGACAGGCAGCATCTTAAGTGATAAAAGCCCTCATGAAAATAGAATTCTGTTTCACCATACTTGTCAGAATTCTGTTCATCTGTTTCCTATATTGGAGTGTACTATCCCTTCGTTTTCTGTCATTTTGTTTAAGATCAGTCACCAATTTTTTGAGCATGTGTAGGAAGTACATTTTTGAGACCTTATAATTTTTGTGGTAATCTTTTTATAATTTTTACCCTAAAATTTTTGAAACCTGAAGACCTTTTAGAATGGCCGAAAATATTTTCTACACTACTACTTAACTGATAGTTTGGTTAGAGAAGTCTTCATTAGAAAACATTTTCCTTCAATATTTTGAAGCATTTTGTTTGTTTGTTTGTTTGTTTTCTGGCTTCGAGAGTTGCTATTGAGAAGTCCTAAGCAGGTATGATTCCCAATACCTTATAACTTGCTATTTCTCTCCTCTTAGGAAAGGAGCAGGTAAAATCACCCATGGTTGAATACCACTGATGGACAGAAAACATGAACAAGCTCCCTTGAGCTGGAATCAAACTGTTGGTCTCAGATGTCTTCCACTCTACCAGAGATATTAGAGGGCACATTAATTGACTGTAAGCTTCTTCTTACTGGGGATGTAAACACTAAAAAAGGCATTTTATTTTAGAAGACAAAGTGAAGAAAGTAGAACTTTAGAGTTTGTGGAACTACATGGAAAGGAAGCTGTAGTCCTCGACCTTGTGACGGTGCAAATGGTATCTTGGAAGTTCTGAAAATTCAGAATTTGAAGTCCAAACTCAGCCTTAGAATCACCTGGGAAATTAAGTATATCTATAGCTATATATCTAGGTTCATACCGTTCAGTGATTCTAAACAGGTCCCACTCAAGAGAGACATTTCCAGGAGATTGACCCAAAAGTGCTTTGGGGGTACCAGATTAGGGGTTTCTGGGTACCCGTTTATGACTCTCTCCCCTTCCTTTAGCTGTTCCTGCTTGAAGGACCCGCACCTGAACTGGTGGGTTTTGGAGCTGGCCCAGGGACGAAGGGACACTGCTGCCCTCGTGACCAGCTCTCTTGGAAGAGGGATGGCAACACCCATCTCTTGTGTCACAATCGCTGAAACCTGCGTCACCCTGGGCACTGGCATTCCCACGGACTTGAGGGGGAGCCCAGTGGCTCAGCAGAGGGGCAGGGCCTGTGAGGAGCATGCTTTCCTTCAAGAATAGTTGGGAGTGGAACTCTGTCTGGACCTGGGCCCTGCACCTAGGTAGGCTTTGATTTCCAACCTCTAGCACAACAGCTGTCCTTAAAAATCCAGTATCACCCAGGATGCACTTCCTAATTCTGCCTTCCTCTTTCCCTAGTAATTTTTCTTGTTTCCATTTTATGAATCTCCAGTATCTCAGCTCCATCTGAAAAGCACAAGAAGCCATGATCTTGACCAGGTTCCTGGCAGAAGCAAGAAGCCACCTTATCTCCAACTTGGGATACCATAGGCTTAGTAGCAGAATAGCTTTCAAACCACTATTTACAGTCCCAGCTCCCCAACCTGAATTCAATCTCTGTGGACATCTCACCTACTGGTTCCTCAGACACTGCAAACTCAACTTGTCCCAAAGGGAACACACCACCCTTCCCACCATGAACCTGCTGCTCCTCACATGTTATCTATCTTTGTAAATGGCAGCACCAGTGGCTATACCAGGTCCTCTTCAGATACTCCCCTCATCTTCTCACTTCCCACCCAGTGGTGTATACACATTCTGTTGTACTGACCCAAACCTTTTCATCTCCAGGTTAGAGCCCTCATCCATTCTGTCCTGGTCCATAGTTCTCTATGATTCCAGCCAGACCCTCAACCCACTCTTTCACACTGCTGAGAACTAGCAAAAATTTGCTAACAGGCTGATTGGATCCTTTCACCTTCTGGTTCTAATCTGAAAGCCCAGCTTTGTGGTAGCTCCATGTGCAAGAAGCAAGACCCTACAACTCATTCAACCCTCAATCAAACCAGCAACCTAAGGATTCCTGGAGAGTGTAAACTATAGTACTCAGCTCTACTAGCTGAGCTATCAAAGGATGCGCTTGCAACTTTTGGGAAATTGTTCACCAAAGACAGGAACTTTTTTGGAAAAGATATATAGAAAGGCCTTCATCTCACACGCATAGAGGGCTACAGACGCCAGAGCCGTTTGTGTCCTACAGTGCGACTTCTCTATGATCATCAGCCACCCAAAGAGATGAGGAATGACATTTTTCAGAGAGACTCTACTCTAGATTTGAAGAGCTCTTGACAGTGGTGAAAGAGGTCCCAGAGAGGCGGAACTCTATGAGCTCACAGCTACAGTCATCACTTAGCGGCCGTGCACTCCGGAAAGCAACAGCTTAATTGCAGCAGCCATCCCTTCTCAATAATCTTCACCTAGTGCTGCTTCCTCTCTCTCTGCTTATTGTTTTGACTTGGTGAAAATGACCAAGAAACAACTCTCAGCCCTGAAGGAGAGGAGCTGTTTGCTGAGGCCAGCCCGGGTCAGAGTCCTGCATTTGGCTGCGATCCCTGCCACAGTCCTGCCCCTGCCCCGCAGGCTCGTCGGTCACTCAGCTTTCTTCAGAAGGTGTCTGCTTCTTGCAGCGAGTCCAAATTTAATGGGCCTCAAAAGAGTGATTGAGATGGCAACTTGGAAATCTAGGAGAGGATAATGGTGGTGGGATTTGTTGATTTGGCCCAGAAGGCCTTTTGCAAAATGTCCTGGAGTTTAAACCCCTCGAGTCTTTTCGCATCCTGAGCCAGAAAGCACCCACATCAACAACTGCCTGACAAAGCTGCTGCATTTATTACTTTTAAGGGCATCCACTGGTCCTGTCAGTGGCATCAAGAACCCCTGACCAGCAGCAGCAGTTTCTCTCAGATCTCCAGTGATGCCCTCTCCTGGAGGTCAGAGGCAGGTTCTCATATTCCTGCAAGACCCACAAGCCAAAACACTCTGAGCTCTGAGGCTGCCTGTAAAGATGTTCTTCCGACATTGCCTTCTCTTTTTGCTTTCCTTCAGTCTTAAAACTATGCTCTCTCAGGATTTGACCTGGGCCTTTTCACATCCAACCCAAGAATTATTGACCATAAACCTACAAAAAGGAAATCGGCCCGCTTCTTCCAGGAGTCAGCTCTGCCTGCGGGCTCTGTACTCCACTCACTCCCCACCCTACACCCCACTCCACCCCCCACTCCTTTCTTCTACACTTCGGAGTTGCTCTCGCCTTCGCTATTTGAATCCACTTTGCTGGTTGTGAGGCCTCAGCTTCTTCTGATGATCATATCTGCCCCATGGTCTGCAATAATCACTCCTAACAGTAGCAAGAACCCCCAATGCCTTACCTGAAGCTTTTACATTTAGAAGCAGAAATGCTTGGGAATACTCCATCCAAGGAAGGGCCATCACTTTCATGAATGTGCAGACTCTCTCCTTGATCCCCGTAGGCCAACTTGGTCTCTGTAGTCGCGGTTGGGCCTCCTTAGTTTCCCACATAGGACCTATAGGTAATGGAAGAGTGAAAACTCCATAACTAGGCAAATGTGTCTGTTCCCCAAGCCGGTATTTGGAGATTCGGATGGGTGTGTGTGGTGAGGATTCCTGGGACAGGTGTGGTTGGTTCAAGGCAGTCCTCCGATACCCTATTTGCAAAGTTGGCCCCCTGTAGCTCTTGCATTCCCAGAGGGAAAGAGGATCCTTGTGACCTGCCGATTCCCAGCGTCACGTGGTAGTCTTGCCTGGCAGGTCCAGGTTTCTCTCAGACCCAGATGTCTCTCTGTGTTCTAAATCTGAAGTTGCAATTGTTTGTACATGGTGGGCAAGTCTCCAGGTTGGATCTATCCTAATAATTTGTTATGAACTTTTCAATTTACAACCTCTCCCAAATGGTGCCAATAGTAAGGCTGCTTGCTCAAGAGCTAATGCACTGTAAATCAGGGATCACAAGTTTCAATTTCAAGGAGCCTTTGGGGCTGAATTGTGCATAATCTGCCCAGTGCTTACACCTTCTTCATAACATTTTCCTGCTGTGGATCCAATAGATGCTGTAAGCTACTTATTAAAAAAAAAATTTTGCAATTTAGAATTTTGTCTAGGAAAAAGAAATTATTCTCTAGCTCTCTCCTCCCTATACTGATGCAGACGGATTTTGGTTGGTAAAAGATCCCCATTTCACAATTATTTTTTAAATGTTTAAGGTATAGGGAACCAGGATCATAACTGCAGATGTAAACAAAATTAGTTTCCTACCTTAAAAGGAATACCTTAGATGCAGGAAAACTAAACATAATTTAATTAAAAGGTCAAGTACGGGTAGAAGACATCATCTTGGTTTTAAAGGAGTCCTCTGTTGCCACAGTTAAAGCCTTGCTTAATACAGATAAATAATTGAAACAAGATAGAAAAGCACTTAAGGGGAAAACAATATGTTTTGGCATCTTTGTACTTTCAGAAGTCTTATCATGTCTGGGGCAATCATGTATAGTAACTTTTTCCTAGCTTATTAAACTTAAGTAAAATATTTAAAGTGTTGAAAAAAATAATTCCACTAGCCTAGAATTTTGTATCCAGCAAAGTCATCTTCAAAAGTGAAAGAGAAATAAAGACATTCTAGACAAACAAAAATTCAGAAAATTTGTAGCCAGTAGAACTGCCCCACAAGAAATGGTAGAAGAAGATCTCCAGAGGGGTCTTCTTCCTAGGTTAGAAACACGAATCTACATAAAGAAAGGAAGATTTAGAAAAGGAGTAAAGAAAGTAATATGTATTATTTTTCTTCTTGATCTAACAAATAAGGGTTTGCATAAAATAATAGCAACAATATAATGGATAATTATAGCTTGTAGATAACAGAAATGAATGACAACAGTGTTATAAGGGACAGAAGGAAGAAATTAGGAATACACTGTTATAAGCAGTAGAGGGTTATAAAGCAGTAGAGGGTTGTTTTTCTTTAAGTAGACAGAGATTAGCTGGAAATGTAAACTCTAGGGCAACCACTAAAAATTTTTTAAAAAAAGAATCATATGCCTAGAGGAGAGAAAATGAAATCATATAAAACACTCAATTAAAACCAGAGAAGGCAGAAAGAGTGGAAGACAAAGGTGTTCAGAAAAGAAGGAAGATTTAAACTCAAAAATCTAAGCTATCTCCTTGGGAAACTAGAGAAAGAAGAGTGAATTAGATGCAAATATGCAGAAGAAAAGAAATAATAAAAATTAAAGCAGCTATCAATGGAATTGAAAATAGGAAATTAATAGAGAAAATCAATGAAAGTAAAGCCTGGGTTTTTGAAAAGATCAACAACATTTATAAACTTCTATATAAGCTAACCAAGAAAAAAATAAAAAAGGCAAAAATTACTAACAGAAATGAAAAAGAGGTATCCCTACTGATCTCATGGATATTAAAAGGATAATAAAGAAATATAAAAAACTCTATGCCCATAAATTTGATAATTTAGGTGAAATGGGTCAATTCCTTGAAAAACATTTTACCAAAACTCACACAAGGAGAAGTCAGTCATGTAACTAGGCCTTTATATATTAAAGAAATTGAATCAACATTATATAACCTTCCAAAAAAGAAAGCACCAAGCCCAGATGGTTTCACTGGTGAGCTTTACCAGACATTTAATAAATGATATCAATTCTTTATAATCTCTTACAGAAATAGAAGCAGAAGGAACACTTTCTAACTCATTCTATGAGGCCAATATTACTCTAATATCAAAACTAGACAAAGACATTACAAGAAAGGAAAATTACAAACCAATATTTCTCATGAACATAGGTATAAAAATCTTCAACACATAATAGCAAATCGAATCCAATGATGGATAAAAAGAATTATACATCACAACCAAGTGGGATTTATTATAGGTATTCAAGACTGGTTCAACATTCAAAAACCAATTAATATAATCCATTATATCTACTGGCTAAAGAAAATCATATAATCATATCAATTGATGCAGAAAAAGCATTTGATATATCTAACATTCATTTGTGCTAAAAAAAAAAATCTCAGTAAAGTAGTAATAGAGAACTTAACTTGATAAAGAACATCTACAAAAAATCTACAGATAAAATTATACTTAATGGTGAGAAACTAAATGCTTTCTCCCTAAGTTCAGGAAAAATGATGTCCTCTCCTACCACTTCTATTCAAAATCACACTGAAAGTTCTAGCCAAGCAATCAGACAACAAAATAAAGATATGCAGATAGAGAAGGAGGAAATAAAATTATCTTTCCTCATATATATTACTGTTTATGTAGAAATTCCCAAAGAATAGATCGAAAAGCTCCTGTAACTAGTAAACAATTATAACAAGGTTGCAGGATACAAGTTTAATATACAAACAGTAATAGTGCCCCTATATACCAGCTAGCAAATAGGAACAATTGGAATTGGAATTTTAAAACAATGCTATTTATATTAGAACCTCCCCAAAATCATTTAAATATAATTTTAACAAAATATGTATTCAATATTGTTAAGATGTCAATTCTTCCTGACTTTATCTAAAAGTCAATGCAATCCCAATCAAAATGCCAGGAAATTATTTTGTGATATCAACAAACTAAAGACCTACAGTTTACGCATTACTGAAAAACAAAGTTGGATGACCGACACTACCAAACTTCAAGACTTACTATAAAACTACAGTGATCAATGCAGTATGGTGCTGGCAAAAGAATAGACCAACAGATCAATGAAATAAAACAGAAAACCCAGAAAAAGATCCGCATAAATAGAGTGAACTGATCTTTGAAGAAGTAGCAAGGGCAATTCATTGGAAAAACGATAGTTTAACAAATGGTGCTAAAACAACTGGACGTTCTTGTGCAATATATATAGAGAGAGAGAGACAGAGACCTTACAACCTTTCACAAAAATTAACTTAAAATGGATCATAGACCTAAATGTAAAACACAAAACTATAAAATTTCTAGAAAATAACAAAGGAGAAAATCTAGATGACCTTTCATTTGACAATAACTTTTTAGATATAACACCAAAAGCACGATACATGAAAGAAAATATTGATGTTAGACTTTATTAAAATTAAAAGCTTACGTTCTGTGAAAGACACTGTTAAAAGGATGAAAAGACAAGCCACAGACTGGGAGAAATTATCTGCAAAATACATATGTGATAAAGACCTTGTATCCAAAATATATAAAGAACTCTTAAAACTCAATAAAAAAAAATGAGCAACACAGTTTAAAAAATGGGTACAAGATCTGAACAGACACCTTACAAAAGATTACATACAGATGGCAAATAGCATATGAAAAGACACTCAACTTCATATATCATTAAGGAACTGCAAATTAAAACAACAATGAGATACCACTATGCATCTAATAGAATGGCTAAAATCTAAAACACTGATAATACCAAATGCTGACAAGGATGTTGAACAGCAGGAACTCTCATTCATTGCTGGTAGGAATGCAAAAAGGTACAGCCACTTTATGAGGCAGTCTTTCAAGTTTCCTACAAAGCTAAACATAGACTTACCATATGATCCAACAATCATGGTCCTAGGTATTTACCCAAATGAGTAGAAAACTTATGTCTACACAAAAATCTGCACATGAATGTGTATAGCAGCTTTATTCATAACTTGCCAAAACTTAGAATCAGTCAAGATGTCCTTCAGTAGGTGTAGATAAATAAACTGGTACACCCAGACAACGCAATATTATTCAGCACTGAAAAGAAATGAGCTATCAAGCCATGAAAAGATATAGAGGAAACAAATGCATATTGCTAAGTGAAGGAAACTAGTCTGAAAAGGATATGTACTTTATTTTTCCAACTATATGACATTCTGGAAAAGGCAAAACTATTGGGAAAGTAAAAAGAGCAGTGATTTCCAGAGGTTCAAGGGAGGGAGGAAGGGATGAATAAGTGGAGCACAGGGCATTTTCAGGGCAGTAAAACATTCTATGTGATACTGTGATGGTAGATACATGAAATTACCCACTTATCAAATTCATAAAACTGTACAACACAAAGTGATCCCTAATGTAAACTATAGAGTTTAGTTATATTATAATAATGTATCAACATATTGGTTCATCAATTGTAACAAGTAAATCTCACTAATGCAATATGTTGATAATAGGGGGGAGGGGGTGGGATATGGTAACTCTACATTTTCTGTGCAATTTTTCTGTAAACTTGCTCTAAAAAGTAAAGTCCATTCAATTTTTAAAAATGTTCTTAAGTTTCTGATATCTAACAATGTAAATTAGAGGTGAAGAAAAAAGTAAGTTTCCAGACTACTATCATGTGTTGGATTTTAAAAGTGATACTTTTTAATTGCCTGTCTTTATGATAGATATCATGCTTAAATTATGTATGTTAGACCTCACATAACTTAAAATACCCTGCAAACCATGCAATTCCTTCTGATTTTTGACTGTCTAGAAGTAGTATTTATGTGTTAAGGACTTTTCAAGCCATCGAAATCTATAAGACAAGTCTTTAATATGTGACATCTGAAAACCTTTGGCTCCCTAATAGTTGAGAAATGTGATTCATATAATTTCAAGTTTTTAGACCACAGTAGTTTGAGAGTTAAAGGTAGTGAAATACTGTTTCTCTCAAGTAGATGGCAATAAAAAACACATTCTTTTATATGAGCATTCACCTATCTTTAAAATAATTTATTTTAATATTCTTTTTCTTTAGATATTAAAAGTTATTTTCCTGAAGAAGCTAAATATTTCACATAAAATCTCTAAAATTTAACTTTTTAAATTCTAAAATTTAACTTTTAAAATTTAAAATCTTTAGAACTTAGATATATTATTTGCAAAGTTTTAGAAGAACCCTTTTCCCAGATGGAATAAAAGCTTAAAAAATAATTGAAGTAGCAAGAATGGCAGTGCTTAAAAAACAAATTTTAAAAAAAGCATTTGGGATGGTTGTGATTTGTTTTTTATTACTTTGTAGGCATCTTTATATATTTGGGATGAAAATCTTTTGTTGAATATAGAAATACATTCTCCCACTCTGTGGTAGGGCTCTTCACTTACTTAATGGACTTTTTTAAATGAGAAGATCCAATTTATCAATTTTATGTCTTTACTTTTTTTGTATCTTGTTCAAGAAATATTTGCCTAACTCAAGGTCATCATGATATTCTCTTCTGTTTTTAAAGAAGTTTACTGTTTTACATTTCACAATTGGATTTATAATTCATCATTTTTGTATGTGATATGTCTTAGAATCAAGATTTATTTTCTCCCATTGTATGGGCTAAAAGATTCATCACCATTTATTGGAAATTCTCTCCCCTGCTGTACTGCAGTGTAATCTTTGTCATAAATCAGTGGCCAAGTATTGGTCTATTTCTAGGCTGTAATTGTTCTATTGGTATATTTACCTATCCTACATCACTACCTCTCTGACTAAATTATTGTGTCTTTATAATAATTTATGATATCTGGTATAGCAAGTCTTCTCTATTTGTCTTTTCCAAGAGTCTGTTAACTAGTTTTGACTCTTCGTAGGCCCATATATACTTTAGAATTATCTTGTCAAGTCATTCTGCCCAATAGTAGAATTTTGCTTGGATTTTTAAGATCATAAATGATTTTGAAGAGATTTGACATTTTTACAATATTGAGTTTTCCATTTATGTAGCTCTTCTTCAATTCTCCAATAATATTTTGTATTTTGTGTCTTGAGATTTTGCACATTTTAAGATGTGTTTCATGTACTGGATATCGATTATTTTGTTCAGATGACTGCAGAGCCTGGAAAAGCTGTTGATGCTATTGATGCATAACATACTGCTATTGGTCATTTATTATATAAATAAATATATGTATGCAAATCTATATATAATTTGAATTTTTGGAAACTTTAGCTGTGATGTCAACTTCAGAAAAAATGTCCAGTTATACTGTGTTGGGTTGGCATTGTACATAAATTAATAACTAGAGTGGTCTAGAAATGTTAAATGTAATTTTTTCCATTTGTACAGGGATAACACACTGTATTAAATATGTAAAGTCTTATCTACATAGGTTTGATTACAGAAACTAATAAAATATTCTCTAAATAATGAAAAAAACAAAAATTAAAAAAATGTGTTTCTAGGTATTTCACTGTTGATGATGGCATACAGAAAGTTACATAATCTTTGAATATTGACCTTTGATGCTGCAAATTTATTAAAATCACTTATTATTTCTAGTAATATACTGTAGTGTTTTGTAGAAGGGCTTTATACAGTGAATATTTATTTCTCATTCATATGACAGTCCTGTGGGCTGCAGTAATGGAGGAGAGCATAAGGCATGCTCACCTGGACACTTACAATAATTGTGCTCACATATCTCAGGCCAGGACTGATCGCCTGATCAGCCTAACTGAAAGGGGTGGGGGCATGGCATTGGTGAGCCCTCACAGCCTCACTGTAGAGGTGAAGGAGAAGAGAAGGTGCTTGAGACCATCATTATTATCACCAAAAGCCATCCAACCCACTGAGAGGGACAAACACCTAGAAGTTAATTTATTATCAGTCATTGGATCTTAAATTTTACAAATAGTGTCAACAGCCTTCTTACTTTGTATATTTCTTCTTCTTTTATTTCTTTTTTTTTAATTGAGGAAATTATTTAAATTTTTTTGTCCAATTACCTTCCCCCCCCACCCCCTCCCTCCTACCAGCTGGTAACCACTAGCCCATTGTCCATGTCCCTGAGTCTCTGTTTGTTTGTCCTGTTCATTTGTTGCTTTTAGGTTAATATCCCACATATAAGTGATACCATGTGATTTTCAACTCTTTCTGTCTGGGTTATTTCGCTTAGTATGATTATTTCAAGGTTCATCCATGTTGTTACAAATAGCAATATTTCATCTCTTCTTATAGCTGAGTAATATTTCATTGTGTGTGTGTGTGTGTGTGTGTCTTGTGTGTGTATGTGTATCACAGCTTCTTTAGCCAATCATCTATCATAGGACACTTTGATTGCTTCCATGTCCTGGCCACTGTGAATAATGCTGCTATGAACATCGGTGTGCAAATGTCTTTTCAGATATGGGTTTTCAAGTCTTTGGTAAATACCCAGTAGAGGGATTGCTGGATCATATGGCAGATCAATTCTTAGTTTTTTGAGGAACCTCCATACTGTTTTCCACAGTAGCTGTACCCATTTGCAATCCCACAAGCAGTGTATGAGGGTTCCTATTTCTCTGCATCCTCTCCAGCATTTATTATTTGTCCTGTGAATTATAGCTATTCTAAAGAGGATTTAACCTCCTTAAGTCCAAAGTCCTTGAGTTTAGTTCCTATGTTTTCTTCTATACATTTTATTGTTTCAGGTCTTATATTCAGGTCCTCAATCCATTTTGAGTTAATTTTGCTGTATGGTGATAGACAACAGTCTAGTTTCATTCTTTTGCCAGTGGCCTTCCAATTTTCCCAGCACCATTTATTGAAGAGACTTCCCTTTCTCGACTGTATGATTTTGACTTCTTTGTCGAAAATTATTTGCCCATATAAATATGGATTTACTTCTGGAATCTCGATTCTGTTCCACCTTTTTTCTGCCAATACCATGTCATTTTGATTACTGTCGCTTTGTAGTATAATTTGAAGTTGGGCAGAGTGATGCCTCCAGCCTCATTCTTTTTTCTCAGAATGGCCTTGGTAATTCAGGGTCTTTTGTGCGTCCATGCAAATCTAATGATTTTTGTTCCATTTCTTTAAAAAAGTGCCAATGGGATTTTGATGAGGATTGCATTAAATCTGTATAATGCTTTAGGTAATAAGGTGTTTTTAACTATGTTGATTGTTCCAATTCAAGGACACGGAATATCTTTCCATTTCTTTGTATCTTCTTTGATTTCTTTTAATAAGGTCTTATAGTTTTCATTATATAAGTCCTTCACATGTTTCATTAAATTTATTCCTAGGTATTTTACTCTTTTTGTTGCAGTTGTGAAAGGAATTATTTTTTCCACTTCTTTTTCAGACACTTCGTTGTTAGAGTATAGGAACGCTATGGATTTTTTAACATTGATTTTGTATCTAGAAACATTACTGTATTTGCTTATTGTTTCTAGTAGTGTTCTTGTGGAGTCTTTAGGATTTTCTACATAGAGAATCATGTCATCTGCAAATAGTGACAGTTTGACTTCTTTGTTTCCTATTTGGATGCCTTTTATATCTTTCTCTTGCCTGATTGCACTCGCTAGGAACGTCAATGTTATATTGAATAAGAGTGGCGATAGTGGACAGCCTTGCCTTGTTCCTGATCTTAGAGGGAAGGTTTTTAGTTTTTTACCATGAAGTATAATATTGGCTGAGGGTTTGTCATATAGGCCTTTATTATGTTAAGGTATTTTCTTTCTATACCTATTTTTTTAAGTGTTTTGATCATAAATGGTTGCTGTATCTTGTCAAAGGCTTTTCCGCATCTATTGATATGATCATATGATTCTTATTTTTTAATTTGTTTATGTGGTGTATCACATTGATCGATTTGCATATGTTGAACCATCCCTGTGCCTCTGGGATGAAGCCCACTTGATCATGGTGTATAATCTTTTTAATATGTTGCTGTATTCGGTTTGCTAGTATCTTATTTAGGACTTTTGTATCTGTGTTCATGAGAGATATTGGTCTGTAGCTTTCTTTTTCTGTGTTATCTTTACCAAGTTTTGGTATCAGGGTGATATTGGCCTCATAAAATGAGTTAGGAAGTATTGCCTCCTCTTCGATTTTTTGGAAGAGTTTGAGGAGAACAGGTATTAAATCTTCTTTGAATATTTGTTAGAATTCACTGGTGAAGCCATCTGGTCCTGGACTTTTATTTCTTGGTAGGTTTTTGATAATTGTTTCAATTTCCATACTGCTGATCAGTCTATTTAGATTTTCCAGTTCTTGATTCAGTCTAGGAAGTTTATATTCTTCTAAGTACTGGTCCATTTCTTCTAGGTTATTAAATTTGATGTTATATAACTTTTCATAGTATTCTTGTATGATCCTTTGTATTTCTGCAGTGTCTGTCGTAATTTCCCCTCTTTCATCCCTGATTTTGTTATTTGTGTCCTTTCTCTTTTTTCTTTAGTGAGTCTAGCCAGGGGTTTGTCAATTTTATTAATCTTATCAAAGAACCATCTCTTTCTTGCATTTATTTTTTCTATCGTTTTTTTTTATTTGTTTTCAATTTTATTTATTTCTGCTCTCATTTTGATTATTTCTTTCCTTCTGCTGACTTTAGGCTTTATTTGTTCTTTCTTTTCTAGTTTTTTATGATGAAGTATTAGGTTGTTTATTTGGGCTCATTCTTGTTTTTGGAGATAGGCCTGTAATGATATGAACTTTCCTCTTATGCCCGCTTTTGCCGTGTCTCAAAAGTTTTGATATGTTGTACAAATCATTATCATTTGTTTCTATGTATCTCTTGATCTCTCTTTTTATTTCTTCTCTCACCCAGTTATTCTTCAGTAGCATGTTGTTTAATCACCATGTATTTTTGGTTCTTCCTGATTTCTTTCTGCAGTTGATCTCTAGTTTCAAAGCATTATGATCAGGGAATATGGTTGGTATGATTTCAACCCTCTCATATTTGTTGAGGCTATCTCTGTGTCCCAGTATGTGGTTGATTCTTGAGAATGTTCCATGTTCGCTAGAAAAGAATGTATAAGCAGCTGTTTTGGAATGGAAGGCTCTGTAAATATCAATTATGTCCAGTTGGTCTAATGTGTCATTTAAGGATGTTATTTCCTTACTAATTTTCTGTTTGGATGATCTGTCCATATCCGACAGTAGGGTATTTAGGTCCCCTACTATGATAGTGTTTTGATCTGTTTCTCTCTTTAGTTCTGTTTGTAATTACTTTATATATTTTGGGTCTCTCTGATTGGGAGCATAGATATTAATAAGTGTTATGTCTTCCTGGTGTATGATTCCCTTTATCATTATGAAGTGTCCCTCAGCATCTCTCATTACCTTTTTTATTTTGAAGTCTATTTTGTCTGATATTAGTATTGCTACTCTTTCTTTTCTCTGAATGCCATTTTCTCAAAATATCATTTTCTACCCTTTCACTTTAAGTCTATATTTGTCTTTGGAGCTGAGATATGTCTCCTGGAGGCACCATATGGTTGGATTTTGTTTTTTGATCCATTCTGCAACTCTGTGCCTTTTTATTGGTGAGTTCAGTCCATTTACATTTAGGGTGATTATTGAAATATGAAGTCTTCTTATAGTCATTTTATCTTTTGCTTTCTGGTAGCTCGGTGTTTTCATTGTTTTTTGTTTGTTTGTTTGTTTGTTTTTTGTCCTGTGTTTCTGTTTTCTTTATTTTGGTTGGCTTTTGTGGATTATTCCTCTGGTCTTTCAGTTCTGAATCTTTGGCGTGTGGTTACCATTATGAATATGTAAAGGATATAAATACATACATATATATATATATAAATATATATATATATATATATATATATATATATATATATATATATATACACACACACATACACACACACACATACACACACACATACAGTCATCCCTTTTCTTCTGCGCTTGCCTTATCTCCATTCCCCTTTGCGAATTTGGATCTTTGAATCCTCTCCTTTTCAGTCATTGTTGTCTCAGTTTGTTCCTATGCGTGCTGAACATTCATTACTATCTTACCATAGCAAATCTCTTCCTATTTTTAAGCTTATAATGCCTTATTCCTAATAAAGGTTGCAATCCTCTGCTTCTATTAGCTTGCTAGTCACCTTACTTCTAATTATGTATTTTTTTGGTCATTTTGTTTTAGGTGAGCTGACCTCTTTCAGTATTTCCTGTAGTGCAAGCCTCATAGTTGAGAATTCCCTCAATTTTTATATGTCTGGAAAGGTCTTAATTTCTCCTTTGTATCTAAAGTAGAGCTTGGCTGGATACATTATTCTTAGCTAGTAGTTCTTTCATTTAATAGTTTAAATATTTGATTCCACTCCTTTCTGGCTTGTAAGAGTTGTGCTGGGAAGTCCGAGGATAATCTAATGGGTTTTCCTTTATAGGACGCCATCTTCTTTTCTATGGCTGCCCTGAGAATTCTGTCTTTGTCACTGATTTTTGATAATTTTAATGTAATGTGTCTTGGTGAAGGCCTTTTTGGGTTCAGATAATTGAGTTCTGTTGACTTTTTGAATTTCAAGCTCTAGCTTATTCCTTAGATTTGGGAAATTCTTATCAACTATTTGTCTGAAAATGCTTTCTAATTCCTGCTTCTTTTCCTCTCCTTTGAATATTCTCATTATTCTTATGTTTCCTGTCATGATGATATCAGCTAGTTCTTGATTTTCTCTTTCATTATTTTTCATTCTTCGGTTTCTCTCTTCTTCCTTCTGATTTATTTCTAGATTTCTGTTTTTGATATCACTGATCCTTTCCTCCATTTGGTCGATTCTATTTCTCAAGCTTGCTATTTCATTTTTCAGCTTTTGTAATGTGTTCTTTATCTCCAGAAGATCTATTCGGTTCTTTTTGAGGGATTCAATCTCCTTGCTAAAGAACTCATTCTGCTCATCTAGTTGTTTTTTCAATTCCTGCAATTGTTGATATGATTTGTTTCGAATCTCACTGAGTTTTTTTCAGAAGTACCATCCTGAATTCTCTGTCATTTAAGTCACATATTTCTATGTCTGTAAGCTTATTTTCTGGAGATTTTTCTCTTTCTTTCTGAGATGTCTTGTTACGTTGGTTGTTCTTGGTGTTTAATGGACTATTTCTTTGCCTGTGCATTAATGGAAGTGTATTCTGATCTTTTTCCAGAAAGATTTATTATATAATAGTCCCTAGCCTGTTGCAAAGAAGGTGTTTTTCTTTTGGTTTCCAGTAGGTGGCATCTAAGCCACTTGGGTCTCTGCTTTATATAAAGTCTTAATATTGTCTTTTTTTTTCCTTATAGATGTTTAATCACGCTTGCTACCCTCAGTCTCAGTTCCTGTCAGTGTTAGCAACAGTTTTGGTAGTGTTTGCTCAGATTCCCCTGGAGCTCTGTGGCGTTTAGTCTCAAAGGGTATGGCGGAGGAGTGTAGGGAGATAAAGCTCCCCAAATTCAAAAGAGTGCATGGTTTATCTCAGGAGGCCTGCTTGCATAAAAAAGAAAAGGCTGGTTCTGTGGAATTCCAGGAAGAAGAAGATTAAGTATAGATAAAGGGAGTGTAAAAGGGAGTATCAAAGGAAGTGCCGATTGTAACTTGATCTTCTGGATGTTACTTTAATCATGTTATCTTGGGAGACCAAAAGGAACAGATTGTGTTTAAAAAGAGGATAAGAAATAAACTCGGAGAGACAGTTGTGAGATCTGCTCTCCCTCCTGCACCCTGTCTGTCTTCTCTTTTTTCTCAGTCCCCGCTCCCTCATTCAGGTACCCGGTTTGACTTGGTCGGCTGGCTTCCGACAGAGGAGCCCTGTGGGTTGGCGGTTGGGGGCTACAGCTCAGCCTAGGTTTGCAACCGCAGCTGGCAAAAAACAACTGTTGTTTCTCTGCCATCCCTGCTTTTCTGCTGTCCCCGTTTCTCTGTCTTCTGCTCTGATAACTGGGCACTGCCGCTGGATACGTGGAGCTCACAGCACTCCCAGGCAGGGCTGTTCAGGGAAATCGCCACACATTCTCCCCTCCCCCTCCTGCTACAGGGAGCTCCAGCTGCAGCTGTGAGAGGCAGCTTCTTTGTTTCTCCCTGTCCACCACCTGACACCTAGGGTTCTGATCTGTGGTAGCTCTTATGCGTAAGTCCCATGCTCAGACGTGCTGGTGTGCAGTTTGCACATTTTTTGTTGAATTTTAGATGTTCAGCTTATTGTTGTTTCAAGGGGAGAGATTTGGGGACGTCTCTCACTCTGTCATGTTTCTTGTATATTTCTTTAAATTTTCTTTTTACACAATCATTTCTTCACTTTCATTTCTTCTAATGAAAACATTTAGTGTAATATTGAATAGAAGATAGTGGGAATCTTAATCTTATTTCAATCTCAAACAGAAATCTAGTATCATTTCACTTATATGTTGTGAAATAGAACATATAACATGTTGAGATTTTTTTTTGTAGATACATTTCATCAAATAAACTACCTTCTAGTTGACAAATTATTATCATGAAAGATATTGAATTTTATTTAATAAATTTTCTGCATCTATTAAAAATAGTCTTATTATTTTTCTCCTTCGGTCTGTTAGTGTGATGAAGTACATTGATTTTTCTAATGTTAATTCTACTTTCATCCAATAGTGCCAATTTTGTCAAATGTGTTATAGTTTTTATGTATTGCTGTATTTGATTTGCTAAATTTTGTTTAGAATTTTTATATCCATGTTCATAAATGAGATTGGCCTATGATAATTCCTATTCAATGTCCTTGTCCGCTTTTGATGTATAAAGTTTATACTAGCTTCATAAAATGAATAACTTTCATAAATGTGGAGATTTTCTAGTTATCACTTTGGATTTTTACCTCACCTATATTTTAGCTGAGCAACTCTTCTCACCTTTGTTATCTCTCCAATGTCATCAAGCAAATATTTTCATATTTCTTTTCAACTTTCAGGTTTTTTCAGTGTAGGGTTAATTTGAATATCTTACTATGTACTTCCCAGAAGCTTTCTCATTTGCTTTTCATCACAGAAAACCTTGAGATCTTTACATGGAATATGCCACCTCTGGTTATTATCATAGAAGAAATTGTGGCCTTTTTTTGTCTTCTGATAAAGCAGATCTCTAGTCATTACTCCAGGATGTGATAATTCATTCAGAGCCCTCATGAGCAGATGTTGAAATGTATTCTATCTTGTGCAAGGCACTGTGCAAGGTGTTGATGATACTAAAATAAATACGGCTTTGTCCCAGACTTCAAGGAGCTCACTCTTAAAGAGAATGTTAAAGTATACCAGTATAGTGTGATAGGTGGAAAGGTGGAAGTTGTCAAGGAGTACCAAAGACAGAAGGAGGAGAAGAGCCAATTGAGACTTGGGGAGCTAGAAAAAGATTCTGGTAAAGATGATCCTGAAATGAGTAAGAGAGAATTAGAAGAAATTTGATAAAAGAAGGATCAAATGAGAAGGTATTTGATAAAACAAGGAAGCAGAGGCATTAAAGCAGAATTAGTGCCTTGTTATCGTGTGGTGTTTGTAAGCCCAGGAAACATAGCACATTTTGACTGAGTCAAAGAATTAGGGTGGAGATGGGAGTTGGGGAATGAAATTGATTAAGTTCATTACTTCAAATGTGACCCTTTCTGGGCCTCCAATATTTTCAGCAAAATATTAAGGTGAGGGGAAGAAAAAAGCCCACCTGTAAAAAGAGCAGTACTTCCCATCTTCTGGGATAATATTGACTTCCCATTGAGAGTGGGTCATGCTACAGAACAGAGAGGCAGGGACTCACTTTCCCTTTTTGTAACTGAGAATTCTCTTATTATCTTAAATACACAGAGAGACAATTAGGCTGCAACAATGCGAAAAACACATGGGAAAATAAGGAGTCTTGCCTAGTAAGAAACTGCTTGTTTTTTAGGCTTTCATCTCAGGCATGGCTTCTTAGATGCTGTTCGCCCTTATAAAAAGGGGGAAGGAACTGCCTTCTGACTCTGAAGAGGCAGAAGCACAATACCAGAAGCAGATTAGGTGTTTATTAAATGATTTGTAAACAAAACATATCTGAATGCAATCCTAAGGAGCAGGAGCTCTTTTGAGTTATTTATTGTGATTATCAGCCTCTAGGACACCACCTCCCCTCTTTTAAAGAGTTTTCTTTATCTGAAAAGTGCTCAATAATTTTGGCTTGAGCAGACTATGATATTTAAATTAGAGGACTTTGCTACAAAATGCCTAAAGATATTTCAGTCTGTATAACAAATATGGGACTGGCTGGCAAAGGTAGTTCTGAAAGGATTATACTTCTCATCCTCCATCTTGAAAAGACTCTGACACTTACCCGCACTCCCTTTACCTACTACTGGTTGAAAAAATGTTCCATTTGAATCTAGGTCTTATGTATCTTGCTTATGGATTTACATGTGAATAGTCATTTTACCAGTCTTGGACCACATCCTTCTTGATTGTTGGTATTAGCTTGAGTGCAGAGATGAAGAGTGACAGAAGTTTCAGTTTCTTATTAATCCCATCATCGAAAAGTAGACATTTCATTTATAACCTATTTTCAACTAGTTATTTACCACTGGGGATTGCCAGCCTAGAGGATTATTTTGATCCAGGCATCAGCTGAGAAAAGCTACCCAGGTGAAGAGATAAGATGATGAAATTTGAGAAAGAGAAGACAATTTTAAGAAATCTTGAATGGAAATTTTCAAATTCCCCATTCCTGCCAAATCTGAAAAGGAGGCAAACTCTTCATTCAACATATAAGATTTTTCTCTCTTCGCATCAACAATGTTTCTGCCTTCATTTGTCAGGTAATGCAAGCCAGGCAGCTGCAAAAAAAGTATGTGCAGAGAAAATGACAATAGGAGTGGAAACGAATGGAGTGGAGATGAATGTGGAAGTACACAAGCATTAACTTTTCTTTTGCTGGTCATTCTGGTAGAATAAACATATATATCATGGTGTCTTCTTTATGAAGACTCGCAAGAGATGTTGAGAAATCTTCCCTTTGCTCCTGGGGTGCACAGCAGTTAAAACCCGAGGGATATGATGAGATAGGATAAAATTTCATGCACGATTATTTGTATCTTTGTTTCCTGCTAGTCCTGGACTTGTATATATGCTCTAGGGGTACCATATATAGTTAGAAAACCAGCACTTTCTGGGTTTCTGTTTATTTTCTAAAATTGTTCTGTGTCCATTCCACTGACCTAATTACAGATCTACTACTCTTGTTCCAAAACTCAGTTGACTCCAGTATATTGGCTCTACCTGAAGGCTTCCCACATTTTCTACTTTGCCCTCCACACTAGCCTGAATTAAAACTTCCCAAGATTAATTTTTGTTTTAGATTTACATGAAATGTTCTATTTATCTCTATTGCAGTTTTCAGCACATCATATTGTGTCTGCTTCCATCTCTGTGTCCCCTACAGATACTACAATATTTTAGGACAAGACCTATATTTTAATCTCTATATCCCTGGCAGAAGCACAATACCAGAAGCAGATTAGGTGTTTATTAAATGATTTGTAAACAAAACATATCTGAATGCCAATCCTAAAGAGCAGGAGCTCTTTTGAGTCAATACAACCTGGGATCATGAGTTAAGAAGAAGATGCAGGACTTACTAGGCCCCTTACTAAGTCATAAGACCTGACCCAAAATGGAACACATTTTCAATTGATAATGAGTAAAGGAAATGTAGATAAGTGTCAGAGTCTTTTAAAGATGAAGCATAAGAGGTGTAATCCTAGACTATACCTGCCTTTGTTCACAACTCTAAGGGCACATTTTTTAGTAGATAGGGAAAAAAAACTAAACATGATGGTGGAAGCATTAGCCCATTGCATGAAGAGGTAAAATTCTAGAACGTCCAGAAAAGGCCTAAGATTCCATCATTCTCATTAGGCCAATTTCTACATATGTTAATATTCAAGGCTAGGGTTTCTTTGTGGAGGCAGAGCCATAGAATCCTCATGCAGTTGACCTGCCTGTGCTGAATGGTGTGAACAAAGTAGGGAGAGCATATTGCTCTTATAAGAGCCAAAAAGCTTCAGAGGCAACAAGAACAAATGCCAAGACAAAATCCTAGTTTTCAGGAGCAATAATTCAGACACCAGATTGAAGAGCCACCTAAATAGGCCACTAGGAGATATTTGTACCTCAAACTCCATTGACAAAACGGCTGCCTTTTCATTCTATAAATTTTCTAAAGTGCAGTACAGAATTAGCAATTAAAAGTCTCAAAGGGCAATGCTGTACAAACACTAGACTAAGCAGGCAGGTTGAGCATTTTAGGTCAATATATTCATACGGCATCAGAGTAAAGGAGAAAAAAAAGACAGAAAAAGACGGAGTGAGAAGGGTGCAGACAGATACAGAGCATGACAGAGTGAAAGTTTACAAGAAGGTTGTCATGGCTGTCTGTGACCCGTGTGATGTCCTATATGCTTGTTGGCTTCCAGGGCTTGCTGTCTGCCGCTCCTGTTTGCCCACCTGTACGGCAGGGATCTGTCCATGGTGAGCAAAGTGGAGATGACAGAGCCAGCGCTCAGAATGAGTGAAGGCGGCGCAGGATGCTGTGGGGACTAGCTGGCTATGGCTGCAGGATAAGGTAGGAGAGTAACGGAGACTGTTTTTTGCTCTGAAGGGTGTGCGTTTGTGTACTACAGAAAGAAGAGACAGGTGTGATCCCAGGCGACAGGACAGCATACTCGTACGTTTGTAGGCGTTCCGGAAATCTCCCTAATTTGCACTTTGCGACTCAGGGTCGCAAAAGTAGGAAGAGCTTCCTTCGAGCCGGAATCGAACCAGCGACCTAAGGATGCCTACACACGAGTTGGTCTACAGTCCTCCGCTCTACCAGCTGAGCTATCGAAGGAGAGCCAACAGTAAAGCTAGGTTATTACTCTTTGTGGAAACTACGGAGGTCGAGACACTGGAAGGCCCCAAGTCCAATATGTTTTAAGTTGTTTAGAAGCCCCATTCAACCGAGTCGTGCATGCGCCGGGGCTTGGGAGTGGCGTGGGGTCCCAATTACATTAGCGTTTCCCCTGCCCGCGCCGCTTTCCATGGAGGGGGCAGAGACAACCATCGTCAGTGACCAGAAAACAGGTAAGACGGTGACAGGAGGGGCTTTAGCGAAACAAATGCGTGTGTAGGGTAGGGGAGGACTTGCGGGAAAAGGAAAAGAGGAGAATCCACTGGAATGGGGCACCGGGGGGGAATTGGCAGAGTCGGGTGGAGGGCCCTCAAGGAGCGCCGCCTCTAAGCGCCTCGCCCCACACTTTACCAACGCTGCCCCCGCCCCTGTTCTGACGCATCCCCACCCCAATCAAGCAGATTTGATTTTAGATTACAATTCTTACAAAAGTAAGAGTTCACAAACAGTCCTACGTACTTCATACATTGAGCATCATATCAGGAGGCGCGTTTCAACTTTAAATGCTAACATTGATCAGCGGGTTCACATATATACAGTCCTTTGCTCCATTGTAAATTCCCACATCAGCCTATCGTTAAATGACATTTGAATCAATGTCATCACCGCTTGAATCATTTTTTCATGACTTGCTAAATTGTGATTTCTAATTCTATATTTCTTCCACATTTACTGGCTAGAAATACTCTCTAAAGAACTTTTACTCACCAACTGGAACTACTTGGTTATCTTAAATAAAATTCACATATAATACATAAGAATAATGCTTGATTCTTATCTATGAATTGCCAAATTTCAGAGTAAATAATTTGCTCTCTAGTTATTTCCACGGGTGATCAATATGTTTTCTCCCTGCATTTTAAAGATGCAGTGAGTATTCCTTTTAGTCATTAGTTTCTTCTGTATCCAGCCAATGGAAACTTTTTGTTGGTTCCTGCGAACTATTGAGCCAGTAGTTTGCAGAAACTTTTGTTTTCTTGCCAGCTCTTCTTGCTTTCTGCTCCAAACCTGAAATCAGCCACTTCTCTAAAAAGACTTGGTTCTTTTTAATCAAAATGATTTTTAGAGACTACAATATTTCAGTGATTTCATGAGAAAGTAGTAATTGCCTTTCCTCTGTAGATTATAGGAAAGGAATAATTACATGTCCTCACACTAGGGTATCAGTAACATATGTACCCAGCTAGATTGTGAGGTTCTCTTTCATCAATCATACACCTGTTATTAATCACAAATTTTCGTACCCACTTTTAATACATTGGAGAAATTTAAAGGGTGGATGTTTTTATTATTATTTAAACAAACACCAAACCATTGAGAGTGGTAGAATTCAAACTCATGAACCCCAAAACCCTGGAGTCAAAGCCTGGATCCTTCAACTACACCAGTTCATAGCTTAAGCCTTCCTAAATTACTTTCTTCAAATTTTGTAGACTACATAGAAGATCGTTGGATTGAGCGTTATTGCTTGAGAAAAGTTCTTTGCATTCTAGAAATTGAACTTCCTGAAGATTTGGCCTTGCCTTCTAGGTCCAAACTCAGTTCTTGGCAAATAACAGGCACCCACTGATTTGTCAAAGGGGCATATATCTTTTTTTTTTTTTAGCATTTTATTTTATTTTATTATTAGTTTCAGAAGGGGCATACATCTTGATCTACATCACCTCCTTCAAGCCTTGGAGAAGAGGGAGGTAAGAAGGGAAACCTCAGCTCCCCCATGACACCCATGCACCAAAACTTCAGCTCTTTACACAACTTGTTAGCATGATACTCGGAGATCTAGAAGGAGCTGTGAAGAGCCTTGGAGTAACCACGAGTGTAAGGCGAGCCTTGTATCTGCTCCCCTTCTTGCTCCCAGAACCTATGATTTTTATTTGGTAATGGGATAATAGCACCATACAAGTAGGCTGTTGGAAATGATCCTGTAGTAGAGAGAAGCAACTGTTGGAAAGAGTGTTCTTGGATGAGCAATCGAGAATGGTATCTAGTGCACAAGTAGAAGCAATAATGGCCTTAGGCAGGATCTGGGATAGGTCATCCACTGTAACAGGAGGCATAAAAGTGTTAGGTAGCTAGTCAGACATGAGCAACAGGGAGAACAAAGGAATAGAGGCCTAGTCTAAAGATCACCCAAAGAACACCCTAATTGTGGTAGAATTCTGAGTATGCACATGCGCACTAGGCAAAGTGATATAGCTGCCAGGTGTCAATCAACATGACCTCACTTGCCAGTCACCTAGGAATGCCTTTGGAACCACCCATCACAGGCCCAAATATAAGACAGACATACTCCCTTTTTGCCCTTCTGGGTTCTCTCTCTTTTTGGTCTTTTTGTGGCCTTTTTGCCCTTTTGTAGCCGTTTTGGTTACAGCTCTGGAACCACATGCCCCCTTGGGGCATATTTTGTTTTTCTCCATGTGTCTCCTTGGGGCATTCTTTGTTTTTCTAAAATATATTTTTAATAAAACTATTAAATCTCAATGACCTGTGATTCTTCACTGCAGTCATTTTAGGAAGAACGGAGGAAAAATGCTAACTACACATCTGCGCCCCTCATTATCCCTCTCCCTCTCCTCTACCATTGAGGCGACAGCAAACTCAGATTGGCCCCAAAGGTGACAAAGGTACTCAGATGCAGGTAGATGGTTACCTTGTAGAAGTTCTCTGGGGACTGCTTCTGTTCTCTTAATGAAACAGAAAGATAGGAGTGAGAATGTATGAGGAGGTATTGGCTGTTTTGAGGGCACATGAGAAGGGATGAAAGAGTAGTTTTTAAGAGTGGTACAGTGAAGGGAATGAGAAAAATTGTAAGATAGTCATGCAGATGCTCTTAAGATTACTGTCATGAATTTAAGTTGAGACTAGTTCAGCATCATTGTGTTTCTCTCCATGATAGCTCAGGTAGGTGAATGCAGGGGCTAAATGTTTTCTTTACATGTAGATTAGTTTTATTATGTGAGTCTGCCTAAGCAAAAGAGGGACAACCACACCCAGACCCCTAGATTGAGAAACCGGCCATGAACTTGAAGTTTCTCTTAATGCTTCTTTTAAGGACATGGGCCACCCTCCATTCTTTCACCACCTTCCAAAATGAGGTTTCTCCTCTTAACCCAAAGGTGCTCACTCCTTCACGACCTCCCCAAAGATACACTAAGAAAGGGACAACACTTAGATTCAACCTGGGTTGCAGTGGACACCGAATTCCACCCATTCGCTCTCCAGGACCCCCAAACAAGGTGATAGATCCAGAAGTACACTGTACTTACAGTTCAAGAGGTGAAAATGTGTACTAGTTCAGATTATGAGTCGAAACATTCTGGGCTCTCTGATAGCAGTGTGCAGGGCAATGAATGAATTTTCCAAGTTGGTTGTCAAGGGCCCTTAACTCAAGTCTACAGGAATTGAAACACCTCCCTCCTCCCCTGATATTGTCTTCTTGGTGAGTCGCATCTCCGGAAAGCCTCACTCAGACCCTCTCCTTCCTTCTCGCTTCCTGATAGAGGAAGACCCAGAGGGAGTGGGAGACGCTGCACTGGGAGACCGGAAATGGGGCATAGGAGTGGGGAGGCAGAATCGTCCCAGCTCAGACAGGACAATGGTGAGGACTCAAAGAGTCTGCTCTTACTGTCACTGATGTGCACCGGCGACCGTACAGACAGACAAGGGTCTATTTCTTGCCGAAGGAATTGCGCCTTGAAATTCTCTCAAAAACTGCCTGCAAAGCCTCTGAGTTCCCATTTATGATGGTGAAAAAAAATGTAAAAAACAAAACAAAACCTCCAAAACCCAAACGAACAACAACAAAAAAACCACTCCCTATTCCATACCAGCCCTTATATCAATCCTCCTGCCGTAGGTGACCTCCTTTTGAGGTCATGCCTGCCAACATCAGATCTTAAAACTTGTTTGTTCCCGTCCCCTACTTTCCTGGTGAACTTCGTCTTTGAAGACTTATTGAGACGTTACTAATTGGCAAAATTTTTCCGAGTGCTACATGGCCAGAAATATGGATCCACTAGACTTAAAAGGTCACTCGCACACTCAGCCCCAATATGCTGGCTTCTTAACGACATTCATCATCCTTTGAACTCAGTTCTGCAACTGGTAATAAGGAGGAACGCTGGCAGTGGTGGGATTCGAACCCACGCCCCCGAAGAGACTGGAGCCTTAATCCAGCGCCTTAGACCGCTCGGCCACACTACCAGAACGTGGCATCATCCTAACTCTCCTCATGCTCGAATACCATCTAAAAGGAATTGGATGAAGCGTTTAAGTGACAGCAAGATTTACTACAAAAGCTTACTTTTCCCCATCCGTTCTGGATTGTTCATCTTCCACCTCGGGCTTCAAAGGGAATATCTTAATGAGTGAACGAAATCTGTATCGCACTTTGGGCTGTGGGCCTTTTGCAGGTGTTGATTATGTTTTATTCTTGTTGGTTTCCTCTCAGTCTTGCCACAAATTTCTCAGAAAGATAAATGAAGGTCAAAGCCAATTAAGGCCACAAAAATCCTAGCTTCGAGGGAGCATGACTTATCAAATGGAGTTTCAGAGCTTTTACAAATGATTGAGCACCTACTCAGAGCTAGAATTTAACCAACAACCTAAAGATGCCAATGGAACTCTACAGTTCTCCTTTTTACCAGCTGAGATAGCAAAGTGTGCACACAGGCTCTACCAAATTATTTCTTCAGAGAAGGGGAAGCCCTTCACATGGTTTTACATTCTATTCATAAGACACTTGGTGATGTTTTCTTTCTGCTCTCAAAGAGAGAGAGAGAGCACATGTTAATGCCATTTGAATTTGATGGTTTAGGGGTCTCCCAGGTCATCTCAACATTGCAAATATACCCTCTGAGTCTGCTCTTGTTGCTCAGGGACTTTCCGAGGAAATGTCCAGGTAAACAGAGGGCAGCGCTCAAGTTTCCTGCTGACAAACTCTGCTTCTCCTGGGGGAAAAGCCTATCAAATAGCCCCACAAAGCTGTGCCCAGGACTCTGGAAGGTGCACCAACTCTAGGTCTTCCTCCTAGCCCAGTGATATAATGTGCTCATTTTTCCAAGAAAAATGTTTTGGTGAAGAGTGATAGGAGGAAGTTCTGCAGCTATACAGAGGCCAGACTAGGGCTTCTGATCCCTGCAGCTACTCTCTCCCATCAAGCAATTTTTACTATTAAAGAATAGTATGTCCTCCCTTACAAATAGCCTTCATATGATGGCTGACAACATTTTTCAAAAGAAAATTAAGGCTTGGTCAGGCTTTTAACCTGGCACATCACATCCAAAATAATAATAATGTCCCTAAGCAGTAGTTCTCAACCCTGGCTGATCATCAAAATCACGCATGGAACTTTTTAAAATTCTGATGTCTAGGCTGAACCCTAGACCAATGACACTGGAACTACTATGGGTTTTATCAGAGCATCGATATTTTGTCAAGTTTCCCAAGTGCAGCCAACATATCTTCCAGTGCCCAAAGAAATTCCAATAAGCCATTCTATTTCTTTTAAGAGCATCTTATTTGTCCTGCTTATCACTTCAAAACCTGCTTGGCTCAGTGGTGGTTTCTCTGTATGCCTGCTGTGACTCAGCCAAGAAAGGTCAGTGTGCGGTTAATGCCTGGATGGCAGTCACCAAAAGCTACTTGGGCTACCATTTCCAGAGAACAAACCACTACACACAAATTGGAAAGGATGGTGTACCAGAATAGAGTGAGGTTGTTCATAGATTAAAATGAGATACCACATATAGGAAGGGCTCTTCCTTAGTCCTTCTAGGTCCCTCTGTTTGTCACGCCATATACAAACATTAACTTAAAATGAATCATAAACCAAAAATAAAATATTTAGAATTAAATCTTTGTCAAGTTGTGTTGGGGAAAGATTTCTTAGATGCAACATCAAAAGTGTGATTCATAAAAGAAAAACATGCTTAATTATATTTCATCAAAATTAAGTCTCTCTGTCTTTCAAAAGACTCTGTTAAGAGACTGGAAAGACAAGCTACACATAGGAGATTAGTTGAACCCTCAGTTTTGCTTCCTATGGGGACATTTGACAATGCCTGAAGACATTTTTGGTTGTCACAACTGGGATAGTACTACTGGTATCTAGTGGATAAAGGCCAGAAATGCTGCTAAACACCTTATAATACACATGACGGACTCTCACAGTAAAAAATTCTCCAGTACAAAATATTAGTATTGTCAAGGTTCACTAGAGAAACAAGCCACATGAACAAATATCTCTTGCCTTTTTTAGGCCATGGGCCAGTCAGGTTCCATCACCACCTATTAAAATTAACCTGTGACTCTTTCTCAAAGCCTTGAGGAAGGGACAATGTCTAGATTAAAATCTAGGTGTGGTGGAGCCCAATACACCCTCTACGTACCAAAGGCCATGCACATGGGGCAGGAAAAGCACTGCCCTCAAAGGTCAGAAAGTGAAAATGTTCCTTAAAGAGCTCAAATTCAGACTTGGAACCCATCCTAAGACTCTTTGCGGGCTAGGTGGGAGTCAGAATGGTGTTCCTTGGCTTGCTCAAGTCTGGAAGGTGAGTCACTTCCCTGAGCTGGTGAGCAGTTGCCTTCCTTGATGATTCACTTCCTAATTAATCCTTCCTAATCTCCTTTACTGTCCTAATGGTGGGCTTGGAGGAAGAGACAAGAGAGAGGGCAGGTGACAGAGGGGGTGCCTTTGTTGTGGGTAGATCAGAGGCAGGTGGAGAAATTAGAGAACCTCCTTTGAGAAACGCAGTAGGGGTCTGAGAGACAGCAGCAGGGACCACAGGGATAGTTTTGGTGTTCTGTGTTACTGCCCCAATTTGTTCTTCAACTCTGTGTGTGTCTGTCCGAATTTTTCCAAGTTAACACTTAGGAGAAAATGATGAGACCAAGGCTCACTTCACTCCTTGCTCCCCTCCATGCCCCACTTTACAAGACACGCCATACATTTTCAAGATTCCAATACTCTCTTACCTCTTCTCCCTTGATTTAAAGGCCCCAGCTTAAATGTCATCTCTTTAGCAAGGCCTTATGGGATCCCTTCCGAACCAAAGGCAAAAACCGAAGGAGCGGGTGTTTTAGTGGTCTGAGTATCACACTGACCTGTGAGCATCTTGAGGGGAAGCTATGAACCATTCATTCACTGGTCTCATTTCCCCAATCCAATTCTCAGTGTTCAGAAAATTCAGATATTAGTATACCCCTTGCCTGGGTTTTCAGAATGTTTAACCGGAGTGAGGACACCAGCAGTGATCCCTTGGTTAAGAAACAAAACCCTAGCAACGGTAGCATTCAAACCTACATCTTCTGAGAGATTAGAGCATAAGTCCACCACTTTAGACCACTTTGCCATACTATAAAACCCATTAACACAATTCTATCTATGATTACTAATTGTACCTTTCTTTCCCTTTTTTCAGCATCTTCAGTATTTCTCACCCAAAACCCCGACTCTAAATATCAACAAAGAACACTAAATAAGTTATTCCCTCCCTCTTCCGCTCTACTAGGACTCGAATCTATCCGCTCACCCTGAACAGCTCTTCTTACTCCAGGAGAGATCTTCGAAACAAACTATCCACTCCAGAAGCAAAGCCCTTGGGATCTAAAACATAATAGCTCCCGGGAGGCAGGAGTCGTGTCAGCTTTGTCTGACGTCCAGTTAGCACCCGACAGTTTATTTATTAATGGAACGGACCAGTGAACCCCTTGATTTAGACTCCAGATTGCTAGAGGGTGGTGGTGATGGTCATGGTGGTGGTGATGCAGTAAAGAGCAAAGGCATCTTTCCCTAACAATCTCACGCCGCGACTTCAGTTCTTTGCTAATTTTTGAGTTGGATACTTTTCCATTATGAAGCCAGGAGAGGAGTCTTTGAGTCTCCAGAAGGCGTAGACCTTTCATTAAAGAACCAAGAAAATATTTTCTCTCCTAGTTCCCTTTTGCTCTCTGAGACCCAACAGGCAGGTAACAGGCGCTAATCCATGACCTCTCCTGGTCCAGGCCTAAGCAGAGTCTGCAGTCCTCCTCCCCTAATTCTGCGTGCCTTTCAGATTGGATCTGTTCCTGCTGCCAGAAACCTCTGGTCCCTTTCTTTGAAACATAAATCTGCATCTCACAGTGAGGGTCCCTTTCCCCTAAGCAGTTGCAGACAAGCAGATGCCAGGTGGAGGCTACTGTTACTGGCAACTGTGGAAGGAGATGGCGGGAGACACCTCCACCCACTTTCCCTAGAAAAGGAGCCCAGATTTTGAGCCTAGGCTGACGTTCCAATGCCAGAGAACTTGGCATGCTTCGCTCCCCATCCTCCCCTGCTACCCAAGCCTACAGGCCTCAGGTCAGAAGCCTGGAAGCGGGCCCCAATAGGGAAGAAAAATGGATTCACACTGCCATTCTGCTTGACATAAGGAAGAGTAGCCATACCTCAGTTTGAGCCACACCTTAAACGTTAGAGCTTCTGTCTTAGGGTCCACCATAGTCAGATTTCCATGGTTCCTACGTGAAAAGGAACTCTTGCTTCTGATTACAAAGAAGTGGAAATCACAGAACAGCCAATATCCTGAAATATGTCTCCTTTGCTAGTGTGTGGCAGAGGATTTAACTCATAACTATTGCCTTGACTTGCGGAGAAAAACAGATGACTCTCTCAACAATAGTCTGGAGGATGTTTGGGCCAGTTTTCTACCTACCAAGTGTTATGGGAGAGTTTGGGGCCTCCAATGATCAGCCTCTTATCTTATTCCTCGAGAAAGACTTAAAGGGCAAGACAAACAGCAAGCAGGAAAGCACAAGCTTTGTCTGGTTGAAAAGTGGTACTGAAGTAGCCTCCTTGTCTCTTCCCACTAGACAGGAAGCTCAGTTTCTCTCCCCACTCCTTTCTTCTTTATGGTGTTTTGGGAACTTGTCATGGCATCAGATGTATGACAGGAGCTGCAGAATTTGCAATGCAGATGATATTATAATGATATTATAATTAGCCAACGGTCATGCTTTAGCCAAAGATGGTGTCTAAGCTGGAAAAGACTGGTTTTGGCTTATCTCCCTTGCTGGGGCTAAAACAGGAGGAGGTCTGAAGAAAGGCTTAATTTTTTTTTTTCGTTTTATAAATGGTCAGTATACATTAAAGGGTAACAGAACAATAACCAGGAAGAAATATGTGGAGGGGTAGGAGGGGTTCCTGCCTCACAAGGGCAGAAATTGTGGTTCCCCGGTGACATTCTATCATACCCTGCATTTGATAAAATTAAGAATATTTGAGGGCAAATTTCCACCAAGAGGCTTTAAACAAGGAAGTTTTATATGTTCATGTTCTATGTTTTGCTCTCTCTTACAAATGTAAGTCAAACCATTATGCTGTACATCTTAAACTTATATAGCAATGTCTGTCAATTATATCTCAAAACTGGAAAAAAATTTGGCCTAGTAGTTTTGAAAAAGAATCAGATTGAACTTCTAGAACCGAAAATTACAATTTATAATTACAATTGACTCAGTGGGTAGATTTAACAGCTGATTAAACATAGCTGTAGAGAGAATTAATGGATTATGGGTAAGAACGTGTAATCCAGAATGCAACATGGAAAGACGAAAAGTCAGAAAATACGGAAGAGAGATTCAAAGAAATGGAGGACAGGGTGTGAAGGTATAATATATGATTAATTTCAGTTTTTTATAAATGGAGAACGAAAAATAGAGCAAAAACAACATTTAAAAAGAATTTTCCAGAATTGGAGGGGACAAAAATCTACAGATTTAAGAAATCTCATACCCAAGAATCTGACACCTAAACCATTGGTAAAACCTGGTATTTCTCTCTAAGATCCTGTTTTACACTTCTAAAATGAAATTTCCCTTGGATGCATCTGATTGGTGGAACCTAAGTCACATGTCTACTCCCAGCTGCCATTTGGGAAAGCAAATTTTCTAGGACAGACTCACTTACAATATGTGAAATTACCAAATGTAAGGAGAATGTTTAAAAAATGTTAGACACCCACTCATATGACAAATGCATGCAACAAGGCTATTCAGAAAGCTCGTATTCATGCCTCTGCTGTTTTTCCTTTGTACACTTTTCCTTAAAGAGCACGTAACTCAGAGGTTCTAACTCAATGGATGATCTATGTAATTTGAGCTAACTTTGACCTACCAATCTATGGAACTCTAGACACAAGAGTATTCTATTGTACAATTCCCATAAACTCCTCCATCCTTACCACAAATTCCGCCTACCTAAATCCTAGCACCCCTCTGTCCTCTCCAGATACCTATGTTTCCTTTAGACCTTTTTTTCTGCAGCTATCATCTTGCTTCTTCAAGGTATGATATTTGAGAGTCCTCCCTGACTCTTCCTTCTTTATTGTCTCTTATTTTCTCTCTATTCACATCTAACTTCAGTAGAATCTGTCTTCACTGTATCTCTTTCATTCATTTTTTCCTTTCCAGTCCATAGCTGTTACCCTCTTGCAGCCTTATGTTTGAGCATTTGCACCATGGCCAATCTCTGGTGTTCCCTTGACTTTAGTTTCTCTTCTCTTCAGTTCATTCTGCAGACCCATGCCTAGTGAGTTTCCATTATCAATTTTTAAAAGGGCATAACTTGATATTTCTCCAAAGAGGAAATACAGATGGTGAAATAGATATATAAAAAGATGCTAAAGATCACTAATAATCAGAGAAATGCAAACTAAAACCACAATGAGATATTACCTCACACCTGTCAGAATGGCTACCATTGATGAAGCAAAAAACAAGTGCTGGTGAAGATGTGGAGAAAAAGGACCCCTCACACACTGTTGGTGGAATTGCGAATTGGTACAGCCACTATGGAAAACAGTCTGGAGGTTCCTCAAAAAATTAAAAATGGATCTACTTTTTGACCCAGTAATTGCACTTCTGGGTATTTATCCAAAGAAAACCAATACACAAATCTGTAAAAACCTGTGCACCCCTATGTTCACAGCAGCGCTATTCACAATAACCAAGATATGGAAACAACCTAAATGTCCGTCAATAGACAATTGGATAAAGAAGTTGTGGTACATATATACAATAAAATATTACTCAGCCATAAAAAAAAATGAAATCCTATCATTTGCAATGATGTAGATAGACCAAGAGGTTATTATGCTGAGAAAAATAAGTCAGAGAGAAAGATAAATACTATATGATTTCACTTATATGCAGAATCTAAGGAACAAAAAGAACGAACTAATCGAAAATAGACTCATAAATACAGAGGACAATTTGGTAACAGCCAGAGCAGAGGGGGGTTGGAGGACAGGAGAAAGGGGTGAAGGGTTAAAGAAGCACAAATTAGTAGAGATCGTCCAGGGGATGTTGAGCACAGTATAGGGAATGCAGTCAGCAGTATTGTAAAGGCTATGTGTAGAGTTAGATTGGTGTTAATCAGGAGGATCGTTTCATAGACCATATAAATGTCTAACCAATGTACTGTATACTTGAAACTAATAATAAAATAAAAGAACATAACTTCATTCCAGAAATCTCTGTCTCTTACTAACCTGTTTTAGCTTCCCTCACTTTCAGGAGGCGGGGTATCTCCCCTAGCTAGTGCTCTGCCTTGGCCCCTTAAGTGCTTGCCTTTCTCTGAAACTTTGCTCATAACTTTTCTTCTACCAGAGATCACTCCGCCCTCAAACCTGTGTAAATCTTAACCTTCCTTTAAAGTGCTGCTCAAGCTCATCCCCTCCTGAAGGCCTGCATCTCTGGTGGTTTACTCTGTAAATTCGTGAACCTTGGCATTGTCCGCCGCCCCTTCATACCTGGCACAGCTACCTTTGTTCTCCTTCGTGAAAACTAAAGTTCTTTCATTCCACAAAACCATGACAGTGACTTCAAGGTAAAGACCATATCTGGATGCCTTGTTCCTAGTGCAGAGCCTAGCACAAAGTTGGAATTCAGTGTTTGCTGAATAAAGGGATGAATTAAATAGCGGAGTTAATAATGAATGCCTGCTCTGGCGCTGAGACACACAACCTGTGAGAAAGAGCCCTAAGTCTAAGAAACTTAAGGCGGGCAACGGTTGCAGGTCGGCGGATGTCCTCAGTCAAGGAGAAAAGCGAGTGCAGATGTCTCAGTTTCAGCCAAGAGATCTAGGGGCAGGGGGCAGAGTCTTTCATTGTCTTAGACTGTATTGGGTTAGGCAGATTTCTCTAGTCTTAAAATAGTGGTGGTCTCTGTTACTGACCACCACGCTGCTCTATCCCCAGCAAGAATCTGCAGACTGAATTCCAATAATTGGGAAACAGATCGAAGAAACATTCAAATTTTGTTTGCTATCAAAATTCGGAAGCTCTAATAAAAGCCCAGCATAAAAACATTCCTTTTTACAAAAGAACGAGAGGCTGAAGTCTAAGGCCCTATAGCTCAGGGGTTAGAGCACTGGTCTTGTAAACCAGGGGTCGCGAGTTCAAATCTCGCTGGGGCCTAGCTAGTAATTCTTATTTCAATTTCTTCTTACCCATCGATTCCTTGTCTCCGGCAACTTTGACCCTTGTGGAAATCTGGTTCAGTATATCTTCTCGCCGCCCTCCAGACCTCCCGAATAAACACCGCTGAGCAGAACCGCTACCTCTCAGGTTCCTACGCTACCGCGTAAGTACTGTTTTGCTGCCTTGCCTGGGTTGTGGCAGAACCCATTACACCACGCGGAAAGCCCTGCTGGCGTGTGCGGACTTACGCGCTGCGAGAACCGCGAGGGCGGCTGGAACCCAAGCGGGGATGAGGGCGGCTGGAACCCAAGCGGGGATGAGGGCGGTGGGAGAAGAGAATAGGAGAGAGCCCTCAACAGCCGCTCTGGGCAGGCTTGCATTCCGGAACAAGGGCCTCCTGGCTGTGTCAGCCGTCCGGGTTAGGCTTGCGGGAGAATGCAGGCAGTCTGGCGAGGTGTCATGATTCAGTGGGCTTTCCAACACTTCAGAATTTCAGCGGAGAATATTCAGGTCGAGACTTGGGTCACTAAATTTGTTATTGACCCAAAGAAACTGTGCCTTCCTCTTTGGAAAACCTTAAAATATTTTCATCAAAAGTCAGTTCTTACAGAAACACTGGGCTTACCCGTCTATATACTCAGTTCCACATCCTCTGCGTCCCGGAGTCTGCGGACGTGTGAACCGAAGAGAGCTGCAGCTGGTCTGTGCTGATGCGCCTGGGTTCAGAGGTGAGTGCAGGAAGTGAGGAAAATAGGGGAGGCCCAGGCCGGAGCCCCGAGGCCCGCGCCCATTTCCCTGACTAGAAGTTGCACGGTCAGAATTGTGTGTCCCATCGCCCCAGGCCCTAGTTCTCTGACGCCCGAGGGGCCGCTCTACTCTAGACACACATCATGCCAGGGAGGTCCCGGGCCCGCGCGCTACGTGAAGATCCCTTTCAGCGAACATATCCCTCACCCTCCGCGGGCGGCCTCGGGATTCACGGGCTCTAGAGGCGCCTGTAAAGAGCCTTCAGTGAAACAGGAGAACCCAACTCTAGAAGGGTTGTCCCCAGAACTGAGGATGTAGGACGTTCTCACAAGATAGTTATATCGCTGTGTCCGCCCACCAGTAACCAGAAGACCTTCCCCCAACCACCTCTGTTTTACAATGTTCTCTGAGTAGGAGATTCCAGAAAGCAAGTTTCAGTGCTCCCTTCGATAGCTCAGCTGGTAGAGCGGAGGACTGTAGCATCTTCCTATGTTGTCATCCTTAGGTCGCTGGTTCGATTCCGGCTCGAAGGACGAGCTGACATTTTTGGGCTGCCTCTGCGCCACGTTTCTTTCGTTCTTCAGCATTTGGAGTCCCTTTCTTCAGACCTTACTGCAGTCCTCCCAAAAAACTTGGCTTAGTCGCTGGAACTTGAACTTCGCGCATCTCATCTGGCTAATAACAGTGAGGAGTGACATATAACAACCAGCTGGAAAGTTTCTGATTTTCCTCTAAGATGTTCTTTCTTTTTGCTTCTGGTTGATCTTAGGTTGCTGCCTGAGGTCCAAAAGTCTGAGACCCAAGGCCACCCGCAGGTACACCTGCGGCCCTTGGGACTAATTTGCGGAACAAATCTCTTAACTGTGACCTTCAGCCTGAGTGTCTGACCCCATTCTATACACACATCCAAGTAGAAATAGGTCCTTTTAATTTACTTAGCTGCTAGTCTATTTTTATAGTTCCATGAAAAGATTTTGAGCTGGAACAGGAATAAGGGACAGAATTTGACGTGAACTGGAGAGAGAATTCCAGACCGAGGAAACAATTAAAGCAAAGATGGGGAGATGGAAAACTTGATGTTCATACAGGGAAACAGCGAGGGGACTGGAACATCTCAACACGCGCATCCGACCGACTCTGGCTCCCCGTATTTTGATGCCCACAAGTCCTTGCCTAGGATTTAATGCTCCTGCGAGGTAGTAGCAGAGCGACAGATACAGTTCCCGTGTGTCTGTCCTGGAGCTCAGGACCGTACAGCCTTGGAACCGAGCCTCGCTCGGGCCCTCGGGCTCCAACCCAGTTCCCTCCAGACTCGAGCTCGTAGCTAGAGCCGTCTTGGGCGGGGCTCAGTGGAACTCAGAAAAGTGGCCTAAAGTCTGAAAAGCTGTGTCTCCTCAACCCATCTGGCATCTGAAAGAGTCCAGGACGTGGATCAGGGAGAATATGCTAGACTAGGGCCAGAATCAGATGTAAAACGATGAAAATGGGAGGGAAAACTAAGCGAAGCAAAAGGTAACTTTCACAACAAAGAACAAAACTCCGGAGTAGCCTGGCAGCCAAATACCGATGAGAAAAAAAAACTCAGAGGAAACAGCGGCGCTTTGTCTTCCCTATGGCTCGTTGGTCTAGGGGTATGATTCTCGCTTTGGGTGCGAGAGGTCCCGGGTTCAAATCCCGGACGAGCCCAAGCTTTTTAAATTTCCTCTCCCTACTTTGGAGAACTACTGAAAAACAGTTCTGTCCTGTACAAACTTTCTCGTGTTCCGCACTGTTCTGCAAAAGATACACTAAATGAACACGTGGCAGATGAGGCTGATGACCTGTGCGGGACGAAAATGCCTGGCTTCCTGGACTTCCCTGGAAGCAGAGCCTGCGTGGAGCCTGGCTCCTGGGAGCAGGGAAGGTTGTTTGCGTTCTGCTGCCCCTGCAGTCCGTGTTTTCGAGGACTTTGCATCTCGGACTCAGACCTCCAGGCGCTCTCCCCGCCCAAGCAGGGAACCTCCCCACTGAGCCTGGGGCGGGGGCTGCTGTGGCGCCTCCTCCCAAGAAAAGTCCAGACGCGAGGGGCCTCCTTCGAGAAACAGAGCGCGGTCCCAACTACCAGGGGCTCGCCAGCCAACCTTCCTCACCTCGCTGCACCCCCATCCCATCCGTGTACACACACAAACGCTCGCTGACCCCACGCAGATCCAAAGCAGAAATCAAAACATACCAGTTCCTCATCGTCATAGAAAGGAGGAAGAAGCGGGTGAGAAATAAAAACGTCTCTTTTCACTGTCCTGCCCGTTTCTGCAGCTTTGTTTCTAGGCCCGGGTGAGTTCACACTTCTGCTCCTCCTTCTCCTCCCTGTCGGTAGCTTTGCCAGGGGCATTTTGGTCGGGAGAGCCCCTTCTTAGCATAAGCCTTGTGGGGCTCCTCCGGGAGGAGTTTTGGGGACCGAACTGGAGGAACTGAGGCATGTGAAGGAAGGTAAAAGTGCAGTTCTTGTAGTTAGAGATTCTACGTTCCCACCCTATGAACAGAGGCGGCAATATGAATGCCTATTGCCTAGAACGTGGGCTTCAAGGAGACGATTGCGTTGGCGAAACCAAGGGCGGCCCGGGGAGGCCTGCACTTGATCAAACTAAGGATTCTTTGTTTGGCACCCAGGTTGATTACCAGATTTATGAAGCAAGCTTTACCTCGGTTTTTTTGCAAGCAAAACTGACATGGAGACTGGTGTTTTGGTTTTCTGTTTGCTCACCCTTGTCTCCTCACCCTTAGCCAACCCTCACTCACTGCTGTGAAATTCTTGGAGCCACTGTCGACAGCCTCTTCTTTAAGCTTTCTTACTGGAGCATTCTTCCTCAACTTTATTACTATGAGAAGCACATCAAATGATAACAGCACATGGACATAACAGGACATCTTTACTCAGGAAGGACAGTAAAAACAGTTTCAGCACCATTCTGGAGACTAGGGAAATCTCAAATGAGCCAAGACCTTCCCTCTGTGTCATCAAGAACCTTAAAATGAAGTCATAAATGTAATCACTAGAAACCCAAGTGACATAATTATCAAAACAGCACATGGCCAACTTCCCAGAAGCAGCCTCAGGTATTCAAAGAGCTACTTAACTACACAGCTACTAACTAGTTAGTCAGTGCAGAAAGATACTTTATTTCAAGCAACTTTTTTACAGATAAAGGGGCAGTAAAATATTTTTGGAATTTATGGAAATAGTCAAAGTACTTTTCCCTTAAACGGCAAATTAGCCTTGGTTTTCTAGAAATTACTAGTATAGAGTATGAAAGCTGTGTAGTGTTGTATTGGAAAGCTTCCAGTTCTAGGAACACTAGATGTTCTTTGGGCAATACATGTTCTCTTTTTGTTCCTCAGTTTCCTCATCTGTAAAATGAGTTAACAGATGGACTTCGAGGTACCTCTCTTTTTCATTCTATGACTGCATGGAGTGGTCAGGTATTGTAAAAGAACTCTCATTAAAAAAAGAAGAAGAAGAAAGCATGCCAGGAAAAGAGGAATGGCTCTGACTGCTGTCGAAAGTGCAGATGCCAGGTTTGAGCAGGTGAAGGTAAGAGGCTTGTCAAGTTATTGTTGGAAGCATTTACCAGTATAATTCATAAAGTAGGTGGCTAAGAAAGTGGACCAAAGCAGGCCAGCGAAATCCCTCTTTAGGAGTTTTTATTATACTATATTCGAACGAAGAGCAATCTCTGTAAATAGTTATTCACAGAATACCTTGAAATATCTGGGAAAGAGAGAATGGGCACAAAGCCCAGAGTTTGTTGAAAAGCAAAATGATTAATTTTATCTGTTTGGAAATATTGAGATGTTAGCAGATCTTTGTTCCCATTCTCCCTCTATCAATATTGTCTCTCCTTCCTGGAGATGGAGGCATGATCCTTCTTTTTTATATGAGCTTGATCCTCTTTTAACTATTCTTTTACTTAATAAGTTTCATGCTTATAGGCCTAAAATACATAAGAGTTATAAAGGAAATTACAGATTAACCCCTTCCCTCCATCACCTAATTTTAAAATTAGCCTGAAGGACAGAATTAAACATGTACTTTGCATAAGGAAGGAAAGTATACCAACACTAGAATCCTTAGAAGAGAACCCATGCTTCTTGTGTTTATGTGCAGGGAATCTATTGGCTTGAAGAAGAGACAAAGAAAAACATTTCAGAAGAAGGGGACTAACTTTCAAGTTCAAGCTATCAGAACATTTTTGAAATATGTTTTTCAATTGGCAGTTGCTTCACACCTATTAAAATCACTGACAAAAATATAATTTTCATTAATCATAGACTATAATTCCTTGTATTTTGAAAAACAAATGAGTAAGCATTTAGATGCATTTTAATGAAATCATAAATCTTTCCCCTTAAGCCTGTTTCATGATAAACTCATTGTGCCAAGCTGAAAATAAAAACAATTAGTCTACGTCCATGCCACCCTGAACAAGCCCGATCCTGTCCGATCTTGGAAGCTAAGCAGGGTAGGGCCTGGTTAGAACTTGGATGGGAGACCACCTAGGAAGACCAGGTGCTGTAGGCATAAAAAATAAAAAAAAAAAAATAAGGGATTGTAAGCTGACAAGGTCCTTGCTTTCTGTGAGGTCAACCAAGGGTTGCCTCCCCTAAAAAACAAAACAAAACAAAACAATTAGAATGAAAGTAAGTAGCCATTCACTATTCACCTGACTCTGCATTGTCAAAGTTGTAGGCAGATTGAGAATTCTCCCAAGGCTGTCCAATGAAATCCTAGAGGCAAAGATGGGATGCAGCTGTGTTCAGAAGCTGGTGACTGCTCCCCAGGACCACTTCATAACTCTAAAATCAAAGGCTGATCTTTGCTTTTGTGGCAGTGATGCTTGAACTGGTGTTTCAGAGCCATGGGACTCTGTGTGTGTGTGTGTGTGTGTGTGTGTGTGTGTGTGTGTGTGTGTGTGTGTGTGTAATGTTGAGTGGGGTACTTTATCTCTGCTTTTAGCTGATGTATCAGAGAAGGGTTGTGTTGATCAAATCATCCTGATCCCTACAGGCTGTGCGAGTTGACTACTGCTCCCTTCTTATGCGACTGCTGAGGCAATCAGGGTGTTGCAGTGGCCCTGGCAGCTGTCTTCCCTAATAAATGACTGGTTGATAACTTTTTAGAACTCATTTCTTTAGTGTCTCTTTAAAAAGTGATATGTGATTAATTTAAAATAGGCACCACTCTCAAATAGCTGGTCTGCCCACAAAAGGAAGGTAAGCATTTGGGCACTCTGCTAGATGCCAATAGAGGTCCCACTCTAAGGGCCCCATGTCCTGTTACTTCTCTTGCTCCTGAAAGATTTTGAACTTTGGTGTTTGGCAGAACAAATGGTTAGAGACGTGCCTGTCCCTTCCTTTCCAGAAACTTCAGTAACCGCGAGGCACCAGGTACAGAGAGAAAGGCAGTTTGTGGCAGTTTGCTTGGTCCTCTTCTCACTACCCCCAGCTTTTTTCCTTTTAGCTCAATATTTGGTTGGGGATGCAGGAAAGAAGGGAGAAGACAGAGGTAACAAGAAAAGCTCAGGCAGGACTGTGTCCCAACATAAGTGAAAAGCAGGTAAAGTTTGTCCTTTTTCAGGTTCTCCATGCTGCCCACTTTTCTTCTTCCTTAAATCCTGAGGCCCTTCCAGTTACCAAAAACTATTCTTACGATATGCTCTAGAGCGCATGCCCAAGAACGTGTAACTCATTGACGGCTATTCAAAGAATTAATCTCTCCTAGAGATTTTTGCATTGGAATGGGGACCAATACCTCAGAAATGAAGGTATTTCGATGGGCTCTCAGGATTTATCAGTAAGGTAGAAGCAGAGCTTTCCTGGAACTTTTGGAAGCCTTCTTGTTTTACCTGAGAATCAGGCCTGCCTTGTTTGGTAACTGCTACCAAACCCAGCTGTGTCAATGAACCTTCAGAGAAGCCGAGAGAGATTGCACGGTTGTGGTGTCCAAAGTGAGATCAGAGAGTGCATTCCTAGACCAGGAGGGATAACAAAAAGAACTTGGTGGCTTGGAGCCAGTCTCTGTTTTAGAAACTAAGATTGTAGAGATGAGTAAGATAATTATTCTTCTCTCAAAGGATTCTATCTAATGGAGAGTTTAGATAGAAAGGATTCTATCTAAAGGAGATTAATTAACCATTAAAGGAGTGATGATTATCAGTGTTTCAGCATGGTGGAGATAATCAGTTTTGCACTTGCTACAAGGAACAGAAGATCCAGTACTCAGGGTTAATCTCTTTGATGATTAGGATGAAAGGAAGGAGAAGCCCAGGAAATACAGCAAGAATATTTCTGAAGGTTAGTAGCTGGGAGATTGAGGTCAGGGGCAGGCTACTAATAGCTGTCACATTACCCTTTTTAGAAGTGCTTTCCTGGTTCTGTGAAATCTATGGAATAACCTACTTATTGGCATGGCATCCTTTCGTGAAACCAAATTATGTGTGTAAATAGAAAGTACAATGAAGAGCCTCCTGCTGGGAGATCCCATTTACTCTGGGCTTCTTCCAAGGCAGTTCTTGGAGTTGGCACATAGATCGGAAACAACATCTTCTGGATCTAGGTCATTGCATGTGAACAATGAAACCTTGGTCCTGTCGTGGGCAGTTGTAAGAACCACAGACATCAGAAAAAAAGCAGCTTTGGGACAAAGGGCCATGTTTATCAATATCAAACTTTGCTTCCCAGAACAAATCTCTAATCCTTTCCAGTGGCTTAATATTTGACCCAGTCATGCCCAGGGAAGTAGTGAATGACTGACTCTCCTTGTTTCTCTAAGAGCAGTGTGCTTCATTTTCACATCTCTGCCAGGATCGGGGATCTTTGGAATTAGTCTCCCCAACCAGTTCATTTGATCACTCTAAATCAGAACCAGAGGGGCCTCTAGGTTCAGACAACTGGAACCCATCTCCAGGAACAAACAGCCAGAAGCTGCCTTCAGTCGGAAGACAATTTCCAGATTTTTGTAAGATCCTTACCCCTGGGTAATCTATCATTCTGTTTATCTTTATATACTATTTCTAGCCATCTGTCCATTTCAGTGAAACATTTTCTTCCCCTTTAAAGCCTCCGGGTGCAAACTCATGAATTAAAGAGAAAAGGCATCAGATTCTAAAATTTAAAATGAAAACAGATTTCTTTGGAGATAGCCTATATGTGGATAAAGGGAAATTAGTGAGACTGGGAGCAAGTGGAGGTTTAGGAGAGATTCCTGAATTGTGATAAAATCTCCGAAGATCTGGGGAAGCCATTTGCTGAAGGGCATGTGAAGCCCCCTCCCCACCCCACTCCCATACAGACATTTTGATAGAACAAGGAAAGAAACAGAAAGTATGCTTTTAGCTCTGTTTTCTTCCAAACTTCCCTACTAATTTTTTTCTCCTTAAAAAAGTTTGATTGCTCTTTGAGAGCAAAGTGGAACACATCCCAAGATCAAAAGAAGGTACATTGGCAGGTCAAATGGAAGAAAGAAGGAAAGGAGATAAATGGAGGAATATGCATTGGGTGTTATGCTTTCGCTTTGGAGGATATCACCCTAGTATATATAAAAGTGTGAAGCTACATTTATAGAAATTATAACCACAGTTACTCATCATAGACTGTCAAGCTAACTCCCTGGTGTGTAAAATTGGACGGATCTCTTGAATACAAAACATTACCGATGGAGACAAGAAGAGAATATTAATTCTCGTGAAGACTAAGGGATCGGTTTGAGACAGAGGATAAAGTTAGTCTGTGGAGAGTGCACTGTAAGCTGACAAGGTCCTTGCAGTCTACAAGGGCAGCCAAGGGTTGCCTTGCCTCGCCAAATTCTTTCTGAGAAGAAGGAAGTACAAATGAAGCCGTAGGCAGAAAAACAAGCTGAAGGTCATGACAGGATGTGGCTTTGGGAAAGCAGAAGAAAGTGTTGCTTTGCCTAAGGAAAACTGCTTATGCCAGCAATTGTATGTTCTTGTATAAAAGCAACTTGCAAAAATAAAACTACGCCACTGCTCCATCATCCTTGGACAGTGGACCTCCTAATCCCAACTTTCTGTCTTTTCTTAATCTCCCACCCTTACCACTCAGGTATTTCTCCCGAGCTGCGCTGGACACGGCAGGTGGCGCCTGAACAGGGACCTGAGTACGGGAAGACGGGAAGACGCGCGAAAGGGGTAAATGAGGAGACTCCCTTGGGGAAGTAGATATATAATCAGGAGTAAAACATGGGACAGCAGGAGTCAAAGGACCGATACATTTATGTACAAATGCTTAAGACTATGCTTAGAGCTAGAGGCCGTAAAGTGAAAGGAGAGCAATTAACTGAGTTTTTAAATTTTGTGCAAGAAACTTGTCCTTGCTTCCCAGAGGAAGGAACTGTAAATAGACCTGGGAGAGGACTGGGAAGCAATTACAAGGGCGCTATACCTCTGAAGGGCCCGATACGATCCCCATTACCACATTTTCTCTATGGTCTCTAATAAGGAATTGTCTTGATACCACCCAAGAGGATCAGAGACTCCTGGGGGCAGATGGTGAAGAGTTGTTTGCTGCACTGCAAAGGACTTTGGAGGGGCATGAGGACCTTCATACTCCTCCACTGCCTTCTGCTCCTCCACCACCATTGCCTCCTGAGTATGAGCAAGAAACAGAGAGGGAGGCTCGCAGAGATCAGCAGGCTAGGGGAGGAGAGGACACTCAGGAATGTACTTTAACCCGCTGAGTTGGCACCCGCAGGGAAGTTACAAATACTGATGATGGGAAATATGAGTATGTGCATAATCTCTGATCTATATTTGTCTGTGTTATATGTAATATGGTGGTTCAGTTAAGAATTCTAATTACGATGGAAAGGAAAATGTATGTTTTTGGTAACAGAAGGTATAAAGTATAGAGATTTATTTTAAAGAAAATTAAAAGAAAGGTGTTTGTCTTAAAGTTTGTTATTTCTAAATGAGTGAAAAGAGGCAAACTGAAGGAATGAGGAAAGTAGTAGAAGGTTTGTGAAGAGAAATCCTGAGAGGAAATTTTACATGATTAAGCTAAAAAAGATTGGAAATTTAAGTGTCAAAAGTAAACTAATGCAAAATTAAAGTTGTATTTTAATGTTTCTTAGACTATTTCCATAACATCTCAGCTACTGATGTTATGGAAAAGTTTTCTGCTTAATCAAAGTAATTTCTGTGTTTTATGTTGCCTTAACCAGTTTTCTGAGATTTTTAGAGAATATAATAACATTAGCCCAAAATCTGAAGGCCAGACACTCCTAGCCATACATTTCATGACTCGGTCTGTACCTAATATTCAAAGGAAGTTCCCAAAGTTGGGGCCTAAACTCCAACCCCGCAGGCTGCCTTGGTGCCAGTGGTCTTTAAGGTGTCCAATAATTGGAACTGGGCAGAGAAGGAAGCGAAGTACAAAAAGGGCGCACATTTTAGCTGCCATAATACAGGGACTATCGTGAGGTGACCCTAGGCAATAAAAACCTTGCAGGCCTGGAGGGCCTTGATCTTCGTTGACCATGAGTGGCATTGTCGGGACTGAGGCATAATCAATGTGCAAACTGCAGAAGGAAGGGCACTGGAAGGGCGAGTGTCCATCCAGCCCTAGACCTTATAAGCGCCTCACATAGCAAGACTCTCATGAAGGGGCTGCTCTCTCCTCCAACAACAGAGGCCCAAGCACTTGCAAACTCCAGTCCTGGAAAAATCCACCATGATCACAACAGTAGAACCTCAAGTCACCCTTGACATGGCAGGAAGGAAAAACTGAATTTTTACTAGATACTAGAGCTACCTACTCTGTCCTGACCCATCCCATAGGCATCTCTCTACAATGCTAACTGCACAGTGACAGGAATAAATAGCCCTCAAGGCAAACAAAAAGGGCCCTACCAAGTTTTGTTACATTTCCAACTACTGTCAACTTACAAGGAATCAACAATAGGTACATTTATCTCGAATTAAACCAATTTCCTATGAGTCTTCACAGGTACACTGGCAGGTCAAAGGGAAGAAAGAAGGAAAAGAGATAAAGGGAGGAATCTGCATTGGGTGTTATGCTTTCACTTTTGAAGATATCATCCTAGTATTTATAAAAGTGTGAAACTACATTTATAGAAATTATAACCACAGTTACTCATCATAGACTGTCAAGCTAACTCCCTGGTGTGTAAAATTGGACAGATCTCTTGAATACAAAACACTGCCAGTGGAGACAAGAGAATATTAATTCTTGTGAAGACTAAGGGATCGATTTGAGGTAGAGGATAAAGTTAGTCTAAAGAACAGTTGGGACAAATTCCACTGATAAAATTCCACTAACTGACAGTTCTGTGCTTGGGTATGGCAAAATATGTGCAAATGAGTTTGACCACTAGGTGTGAGGCTGTGCACACTCGGCCTAGGCAGATTCGCTTCTTACCACAAGTAATCTATCTTGTACTTGTTTTCTTCCAATACCATTTTACCTCTTTTGGGAAATTAAGAATTGAATATATGAGCGAGGATGTTGTGAATGGGTGAGCAGATGTTAGATACTGGTGGTCACTGTATGTACTGGCTGGGATTTGGTTTCTGGATGTTTTAGGGAGTTGAGATTACAAAAAGCCTGGCAGTGTTTTGTATTCAAGAGATCCGACCAAAATTTAGCTGAGTTGTTACAGAATGAATGTGCAAATTCTGCAGATTAGAAACAAAGATTCTCCTTTACCTCTCCAGACTGGGATGTAAGGCCTTTAACCTCCAACCAACAAGTGGCTTTGTAGGATGTGAAGCCCCTGTGTAGCGTCAGTCCAGTGCCTTAACTCGAGGTGTTCTGTGAACTTGGCTTGCACACTGAACCTTAAGGAATGATGCATCTCAGTGAGATTGGGCCACAGGTCATCCTATCATCTATTTCTTCCACCTGGTACTTTGTGCCACTGTCTACACTTATACAAACTTGCCTCTGTAACTCCACGGTCACTCTACTTTTGCTAAAGAAACTAGAATACATTCTCTTATGCTTAATGAGAACCACGGAATTTTCAGGTTTTAGAGTTAGCAACTTTCTCATTTTATAGATGAACAAATTTAGGCCTGAAAGGAAAATGAAGTCAATCATTAAAAAAAAAAAAAATTGTTGAGGGTGTACTATGAGGCAGGCACTGTGATTCAAGGTGTATAATATGGGCTCTGCCCTTCTGTAGCTTGTACACCAGTAATAAACAGGTAATTGTTAGTCCAAGAGTACGTAAATAAAAGCTTGGAGATGGAACCCATGAAAACTAACAAAAGGTATATCTTTATTTTGCTATATCCTTGTGGGCACATCTATAGCTTTGTGACTTTTGCTTTGACACATATCCAGTGGGGTGGCCTTGGTCTTCATATCTAAAGCATGAAGTATTTGAACAGATTTTAGACAGGCCTGCCAGCTCAGATTCCCTTCTGTGAACAACAATATCCTCACAACCTGTATAGCATTGGTACCTCCTACAAGGACCCAGTGTCTCCACCACAGCACAGAAGACATTGGCAACATTTCTATCCACCACTGCCACCTAATGACTCTTTTGGGTG
>NW_024344321.1:402052-573192 GCF_902729225.1 Pteropus medius
ACATTGAAGGAAGACAATTCCATGCAATGTGGAGGGGAAATTTTTCTCTAGGAACACAGCATAAATTCTAGTGGCTAAAATAGTTCAGCTTAAAAAAACAACCTTTTAATTTGGAGGGAATACAGGTCTCTACAAAATGGAGGGGAAGGGTCAATAATACATAAAACTTAGTATAGTTATTCATTATTTTATCCAGATTGAAGGAAGCAAAGGAAACCAAGAAAAATGGAAATTGTAAAAATGATAATTGCCAACATTTACTAAGAGTTTACCATGTGCTAGGCATTGCGATAGCACTTAACTTGGACACAAAGAAACAGGATGAGAAAAAGTAGAATCGTGCAAAATTAGAGGTGCAAGATTAACCATGAAAGATTAGGTTTGAAGAAAACAGCTCAAAGTACATTGTTGTGATGAAGCTATTTCCCAAGTGCTAATTATACCTTCGGAATTTGTATTCATTTGTCTTGGGGTGAGGAGTAAATCAAGTATCATTTCTCACTGCTATTCTTCCTACAACCCATTTGCTTCTCTCTCTTCCTAATTCCATATCTCATATCTACAACTGCTGACACTGGAATGTAATATGGAGCTTTCTATCTTTCTGTGCACAGGCAAAAGTCTGTGAATATAGGAAGTAGCATTCAAAAGAATGAAGTTATGTTTGATATTTATATGCAGGTCTCTCATAAGCTGTGTCAGTCACTCGGTGTGATCTACCATTATGAAGCAAAATCTTTGAAAATAAAGGACATTGGTACCCATATACACCAAACTAGGTCAGCGGCAGCCAACCTTTGGATTGCACATGTAGAAATGAGCCTATCTGACTCTCAAAAAAGTTTTCCTTTTTATTTTGGATTGATCACTTCCTTTTGAATCAGAGACAATTTTTCTTTGTGCTAGTGAGTCAGCCCTGCCTCATTGCCAGGGTCAAGTAGATTCAGTTCATGAGTTCATGCCAATTCCAGGAATGACAGCCAGATGGCAGCATCTGGCTAGTTAGTGTTGGTGAGTGATTCTCACCGTGTTCTACCCCAATTAAACTATTGCTAGAAAGAAGCAACTCTGAAAACAGAGGTCTTTAATATGCTGGAAATTTGGGGAGTGAAATAAGTAGGTCGTTGAGGAAAGAGCGCAGATTTTAGAGTCAGATAGGTCTGGGTTCATTTCTTTACTCAGCCAGCAAAATCAATGCTCTGAAATTACATGGCAATGCTTTCTTTGTTGTGGCTCGGGAGGTTTGTATTTGTTTATTTTGTAACTCTGTACAACATATGTTTATTTTCCACTGCCAAAAGTGCCAACAAAATGATTCTGCAACTAGAGAAGACCACCATCCGTCAGATATTGACAAGACAGAGGAGCATCAAGAATAGATGCATGATGGAGAGGGGGGAAAACGGCATAGATAATAGAGGCTCTGTTCATCTCTCTGGCAAACAAATCAAAGTTGTGACAGAAACAAGAAGCAGCAGCAAGGGAAAATTGCATGGGATCTAGATGAATAAGCCATACAATTAGGGAGAAGTCCAAGAAAGCACCCTGCAACAAGAGAAGGTAGGACAGGGCAAGGACATGGGACTGCCGGGTCTCCAGCGGCTGAGTGAGACGGAGGCTGCCTAGAAGCCTCTTAAAGGGGGCGCATCTGCGAGTGGATTTTCGCGGTGATGGACCTGCTTGCTCTGAGCATCAGTGCCAATTCTGCTTTGCACAGGGGGCACCGAGGATTTACAGAGAGACATTGTTGAAGTGAGGGCTGAGGTGAAACTTGCTCTGTATAGAAGTACCGGTGATATCCATTGTTCCCTGTTGAGCCCTCCCCCATACCAACATGCCAGACTCAGCACCTAGCCCTGTCATCATCAAATTGGATAACAGAGGTTGCTCCACCCAGAAGATTCCCTGAAACCCCGCCTCCCCCAACTCAGGGCCCCCACCCAAGCCACATCCAGGTATAGCCTCAGCGAGACAGGTGCTCCTTGCTGAGCAGCGCCTAGACTCTCACTGGAGACAGCTGGCCTCGGTTTCTGCTGTGGCCTTTTGAGGCAACTATAAGCACAGCATCTGTGGATTGCTTGCTGAATCTGAACAGGTGGCCCCAGAGGGGTAGAGACTTGGGCTAAGTTTGGCCTGTAGCTGAACCCCTCTCAGGACTGTGCCACTAGACACCTACTTCACAAATCCACACTAATAAGATCGGGAGACTTAGGAGCTTTGTTTAGTACATAGAAACAGACACAGAAAGGTAGCCAAAAAGGGAAAACAAAGAAGCAGAAACCGTATGAGAAAACAGAACAGAGATCCAGAAATAATGGAGTCAAGCAATCTAACTGATGTAGAGTTCAAAATACTGATTATAAAGGTGCACAGTGAACTTATAGGAAGTGTAGATTAATTCAGTGAGAACTTCAACAAAGAAATAAAAAACACGAAAATGGAAATGGAAATTATAAAAAGGAACCAGTCAGAAATGAAGAACACATTATCTGAGATGCGAAGTATATTAAATGGAATAAATGAAATGAATAAAGAAATGGATCAAATGCCCTATATAGAGGATGGGAAAGCCAAGGACACACAATCAGAATGACAAGAGATAAGATACCAAGACTTAAGGAGCACATGGGACACTATTAAAGGTAAAAATATCCATCTCATAGGGGTACCTGAAGGAAAACAAGATGTTAAAGAGATATTTGAAGAAATAATGATGGAAAACTTCCCTAACCTGGTGAAGGAAATGGACATAAAACCCCAGGAAGCTCAAAGATTTCCAAAAATCAGGGATTCAAAGAGGCCCACACCAAGACTCATCATAATTAAAATGCCAAAGTTTAAATACAAAGAAAGAATATTAAAAGCAGCAATAGAAAAACATAATTACATATAAGGGAACACCCAGAAGACTGGCAGCTGATTTCTCAAAAGAAACTATGCAGGACAGAAGGGCTTAGCAAAAAATATTTGACAGGATGAAAATCCAGGATACTTTATCCAACAAAGCTATCATTTAGAGTTGAAGGACAGATAAAAGGCTTCCTAGACAAAAATAAGCTAAAGGAATTTATCGCTACCAACCCAGTATTACAGGAAATGTTGGAGGGACTTCTTTAAGAAGAAAAAATACAAAAGACTCACTTCAAATTAAAAGACACACAGACTAAAAGGAAAGGGATGGAAAAAGATATTGGTTTGATGGACCTAGAAGGTATTTAAATCAGACAGAAAGATAAACACTATATGATTTCACTTATATGCAGAATCTAAGGAATAAAAAGAACAAACTGATCAAAAACAAACACATATATAGTGGACAATTTGGTGACGGACAGAGAAGAGGGGTTTGGGGTCTGGGAGAATGGCGTGAAGGGTTAAAGAAGTACAAATTAGTAGTTGATACAAGGTCATGGGGATGGGGAGCATGGCATAGAGAATGCAGTTAGCATTAATACGTTGGCTAGGTAGTGGGTCAGGGGATGGAGGGAGCAATTGGGATCGTTTTACAAACTATATAGATGTCTAACCAATGTACTGTATACTTGAAACTAATTAAAATAAATAATTTTTTTTAAAAAAGAATATATGCATGAGAATGGAATGTATCACCAGGGCCTAGTTTTTTAGTTTTTTGTGCATAGAAACAGCAAGGAGAAGGATGCCATGCAAGTCCTCTTTTGTGGTGATTGTGCTGTTTAGATTTATATTTGAAATGTTTTTTAGCTTTTCTTATCAGTCAGTTCCACAAGCCTGGAAAACACTTTCGTTCTCTATACCCACTTCGTTTTATTTGTTCATTAGCTCGCTCATTTTATTTATTAGTTCATTCAACCAATATTTACTCTCTTGAAAGCACTGTGGCTAGATAATCTGTTTTTGACCTTTTTTTAATAGTATTAACAAGATTTCCAAAAGGGCCTGATTCTAATACCATTAGAAGAATAGCCACATGTGTGAAAAAGGTGAAGGAATTAAGAAATACAAATTGAATGGGCCAGGAGCTTAGTGTCGTGAACTGTTTTAAAAATAAAATATCTTAAAATTAAAAGAAAAAAAGAAATACAAATTGCCAGTTATAGAAATAGTCACAGGGATGTAAAATTACAGCATAGGGAATATACTCAATAATATCGTAATAACTATGTACGGTGCCAGATGGGTACTAGACTTATTGGGGTGATCACTTCATAAGGTACCTAAAAGTCTAATCACTATTTTGTATACCTGAAATTGATACAATATTATATGTCAACTATAATTGAAGAAAATTTTTTTTCAATTTTAGAACATTTTATTACCTAAAAAAAATTTTTAATTAAAAAAAAGACACGTTGAGCGGAAAGGCTAAACCTAAACGTTACTCTATGCTTTTTTATGCACATTCCTCAATTCCCAGATGTCAGGAATAAAAATCAGTTCATAAATTTTCTTCGAGATATCTTGAGTCTATCCAAACTCTTGGGAATCAGAGCCTTCAGGGAGCCAAACAATCTAAAGAGCATATGACTAGAGAATTCCCTCAAGAGACAGACGTTTCCAGCTTTATTTAGATCGGCCTTTTCTCCCTTTTCACACCCCGACCATCCAGGCCAAATGTACTCCCACAGCCACCCAGTCAGTCTCTACCCTGAGTCATTGTACTGGCTACAGCAACTTCTCTATACAAGAGAAAGGCTCTTGCTTTCAGAGAAGATTGTGTTTAAAAACTGTTCACTCTTGGGGAAGCAGTGTCGAGAGAATTTGTGAGCAGAGAAGAGTAGGGAGATGGTACATATAACAAGGAAAAACGAGGACACTATAGAGTCGAGGAAGTATTAGCTTGCCATTCTGAACACCTCTCTCTGGTGCCCAATTGTTACCTTCCTTTTTCCTGCCCCTTTGTTTCTCTCTAGGCACCTCCAAGGTAGTGATGGCTCTCCAGAGGATCCTTTCATTGCTTCTGCTCTTGTTGCTGACCCTCCTGGGGCTGGGGCTGCTGCAGCCCTCCTATGGCCAGGATCACATGTACCAACGATTCTTGCGGCAACATGTGGACTCTAAGGTGACAAATCGCAATGAAAGCTACTGCAACTTGTTGATGCAAAGACGGAAGATGACTTCGCGTTATTGCAAGTACTTCAACACCTTCATCCATGAGGACATCTGGAAAATTATTAATATCTGCAGCACCACCAATATCCAGTGCAGGACTGGTGAGATGAACTGCCATGAGAGTGGAGTGTAGTGAATGCCACAGACTGCAGGCTGATAGCAGGTTCCAAGGCCCCCAAGTGCAGATATCGGGCCATGACTGGTACTAGACAGGTTGTCATTGCCCGTGACGGTAATCCGGCGCTGCCTATGCACTTTGCCAGATAGATGCCACCCTGCAAGGGTTATGGCCCCATGGTCGGCCTTTAACTTACTGCTTGAATAACAATGAGTAATGAATGCATTTGAGCAGTACCAGGTTGTCTCCTCTGCTTATTTTTTTTCTCCTCTATATAACCCATTTCGTTTTCTGTAATAAACTTTTCTGTAAATTCTTCTGCTTCCTTTTATATTACTGGTCAGCTTAGTTCCCTCAGATTCTCACCTCTGCAATTTAGTCATTTTACATATATATAGCATTATATATATATATGTGTGTGTGCGTATATATATGCATATATATATATATATAGCATTTCAAGCATTTCAAAATTCTTTCATCTCAGTTATTTCATTTTACTACTACAGCACCCTTGTGATACTGATGTTGTTATACATAGGAGCCCAAAGTTAAGGGATTTGCTGAAGACCATGAAGTTAGTGGAGAAGCTGAGACAAAAATCCACTTTAACTGGCTATTAATTCAAGGCTTTTTCTATTTCATCACAAGGAGTGTTTTAAAAGGATCTGCTTTTTGTTATTCCCAAAGGTCAGCTGTTGGGGGAAGCATTAAAAACTTGGAAATATATACTGGCAAAATGGGAGCTCTATCTGTATAATTTGGCAAGTGTGTTATGTTTGGATCTACTAAGATCAAGAAATGATACAAAGAATTCTCTTTTACTCTTCCCAAACTTTCGAATCACCATAGGAAGCCAGAGTATTAACAATGTACTGGATCATTAAGACTCACTCACTCTTCCTGACTGAAAGATTGTTCATGTTTTCCTTATAATAAAGAACTCAAACTGCAGGTATCTGTGAAGACTGTGCTATGGTTCTTGCATGGGGGATTATTTATTTTCTTCTGTCCTCTTTTCATTCTTCTCTAGTTTATAACATGCATATACCTTAATATCCTCATAAACTGGGCCAAGACTAAAGCCTATTAGATGGATGACCACATCACAGAAACTGTCTCTAAATTTACTCTAAAGGGAATGATTTCTCTCAAAGGCAGTACTCACACCCCTCCCTTCTCCCTTTGAATGTTTAGAAACAAATTGGGAACAGAGATGTATGAAGACACTAGCAGCTAAAGAAGGAAGGTATGTTTGTGAATGTGTGTGTGCACATGTGCATGAAAGGATTAAATTGAAAATACTTGAATTACAGCAGATATATATTGTTTGTATTTAAGATGTACAACATTATTTAATATATATATATATCTATGCATTATGAAATAATTACGACAATCAAGCTAATATAGTCACCAAAAGTGACTCCATTTTGTACTGTTGTTTCTTTTTTTAACACTACTGAACACCATAGCTTAGCCCAGCCAGTTTCTACTGATTGCACATGGCTTTCACACCACCTGAAAGTCAAAAAAATCGCAAGTATGAGAAATCATAAATAAAATTTTTAGCTTCTCCCACAAGTGGAATTTTAAACCAATCAGTCTGGAATTTCCTGATCTGAGGTAATCCGCCTAGTTAGATCCCCTGCCTTTCCCTAAGAGAAGTTGTTTTTGCTTGAAATAATCCACTCTTTTAACTTCTTAGTCCCACCCTATTTCTGCCTATAAAAATCTTCCATTTTGTTCAGCTCTTCTGAGCACCCTTCTAGTGGCTAGATGGGATGCTACCATATTCATGAATTACTTAATAAAGCCACTTAGATCTTCAAACTTACTTGTTTGAATTTTGTTCTCTAACATCTGTCCCCAGGGCCTTATGATTTCTTTGTACCCAGAAGTCAGTCTTTGATGTCTGACACCTTGGCTTCGGGCTATTCTCAGAGTGAACCCAACTGTTCTAGATGAGAAGATAAAGAAACAGGTTCACATACTAAGGCTGTCCCCTCTCCCTCACCACCATGTGTACCTCCCCTCACCACCATCTGTACCTCCCACACCTATTCCTTTATTCACTGCTGCAAGACTTCTTGGTGCTGCAAACAGAGGAAGGACACAGAACCTCTACTCTTTAGATCAAGGTACTGATCCCTACTATTACAAGTGACGTGAGTATTGGATCTGAATAAGGTGAGTTAGAGTTAGAAGGGTTGGTGCTAAGGATGCTTGCGAGAAAAGGCCCAGAAACACTAGAAGAGGCATGATTGCATTTCTAGAAGGTAGACTTAAGAATGGAAAGTGATCCAACTTATAAGAAGCAAAGACCTGAATTCAACTCAGCATTAATCTCACTGATACATCCTCCCTTTTTCTCCCAACCTTTCTAAGCATAATACACTGAAGCAGCTTGAATCCTAGTCTTTTAATCCTAATTAGGCCAATTTGAGCCAGGGATAGGGGGCCACCAAAGAGAAAGTGCCTGTTCCTTGTTCTGTGCCCGACATTCTCAGAAGTGCTCTCACCCAAATCTCATTAAACTTTCACAGGTCTGCGAAGGAGCTATTATTATAATAGGCCTATTTGAGGACATCAGTGCTGAGAGACCTAAGAATCAAGTTGCTACTGATTCAAGGTCTGTGTGCCCTATGCTTCAAAATGCTATTATTCAGTAGATCAGAGTTTGAAGTAAGGAAAGGTTTATTGATTGAGAAGGCGCCAATTGAGAAGATGGGAGCTCTCAATAGTTCCTCAAATCCATCTTAAGAGCGCCCCAAAGTCCAGCGTCCTTTATGTCCAGGGAAGGGAGGAGAAGTGGGGCAAGAGGTAGATGAAAGCTCTAGATAGCTAGGTACCTAGGAAGACTGTGAAATCTCGGAATCTTTTTGTTGACCTCTGCTGATCTGAGTCAGCCCTGATGCTCCTGTAAATCTTCTATAAAGTCACTATTCTGTACACACTTCCAACCTCCTCAGGGGAGGGCCCTTCTGACAAAAGGCTGATGTTCACGCAAAATAACTCAAGCCTCAAGCAGAGTTCCTCTAGTTAAATAGCAAATCTATAGATTTGCTATAGGAGCTATTAGCCTGTGTCAAGTAGGGAGAGAGAGCATTTCACTCTGTTACAAGGTTAGAGGTTCTATAGGGACCTCCTCGTGGTAACTGAGGACAGAGAGCTGGTTTAAAGACGAAACCTTTTCAAACATCTCTAGGCCCTGATTTTGACCAACGTAGTTCCTGTGAGGGTAGTTTCAGTCTTGATACTTAATTGATTAGAACAATATTTCAAAACTGGAGTTCCTTTTATGATAACATTCTTAAGGACAAATGAAGATTATTTATCATGATGATAATTAGGGAAATGACCTCTGAAAAGGGAAGTGGGTAGTCAGAAGTAATAACATGTTTCACACAGGCTTTGGGGAAGTGTTATAAGGAAGTCAAGATTAAATAAGCACCATCTGCAGAGTCAGTTGTTTAATTGCAGCCTGGAATTTCAGGGAACCAAAGCCTTTCTACTTGGAAAATATCTCTCAAGTCTTTACTTACCTTCTACATTCCCTTAAAGGGTGACAACCCTTTCTACTTCATAGACATAAAGCTTAAAATACTATTCTCTTTTGAACACATACCCTTCTGAGAACCAATCTGGACTGTAAAACAGAGCTAGCTAGAGGGTGATTGGTGCCTCAGTTTGGGTGGAAGAGAGGTTAGACAGGAGATGTTTGGAATTCTCAAAATAAACTTCACCTATTTCTTTCAATTTTGTGCTTGTCTCACGCAGGCTTTAGCACATTTTCAGTACTTATAAGTTTTATTGTCCAATGAGACTAATCTAGTCTAGGAACCAAGCAGTAATATTGGGCCTACATGTCTGTATTAGCAGAGAAAGGAGTTTTAAGGTGGAGCTCAGCTCTTAGGGCAGTGTTGCAATAATGCTTTCCTCTCTCCTCCCAGTAGACCCACAGGTGGCTCTGGTGACTGAGATGTCATCTTCGCTAAAAACCTTAGGCCCTCTCTTGGTCCTGCTGTTTCCCCTATGCGGGCTCCTTGCAGACAGCCAGAACCTTTCCTGGAGGGAATTCATGAAACAGCACCACCTGAGTACAAGCTGGGAATTCGGTGACTATAGATGCAATAATCTCATGAGGGAAAGAGAAGCTCCAAAAGACAAGAACTATCACATCTTCATCTATACCTTATGGCACCAAATTGAGCATATATGCATCAGGAACTGGAGAGATCGCTACAGAAATGTATATATATGGGCCCCGTATCCCTTCAAAATACTCAAATGTGACCTGGCAAATAACAAAAAGAGCTATAAAGAGCAGAGGAGCTACAGCTACATTGAATTCCATTGTGGCATGAGTGGGTTTGTTGATAGCATAGAGGACATCCGATTGTTAGAAGGTATCAGCAGCTAGAAAGTCTACCCCTACCCCCACGTTTTAGTAGAGTGTTCGGTGCTTCCCAAATGGTGGCCCCTGCCTACATCAATAGCCCTTGCTGCTCCCAACTTTGCATTTATGTGCCAATGTTTTCCAGCTGCTTAGAGTTATGTATCACATGGATTCTTGATATCATAAATTTGCCTGTGTTTGTTCTCTGCCTGGAATACCCTTATGTCTTTGTTTACCTGATTTACATCTATTTTTTTTTTCCTAAGATTCAGCTCATATGGCATCTCTTTTTAACTATCCCGAGGACTTTCCTGATATTGACTCCTTATACCTACCCAAGCTAAATGATCTTCAGTTTCCTGAATAAATTACATCATTCCACTGTGTGTGATATTTATAATGTTATATGTGCAGATTATGTGTTGTGTGATTGGTATAATTGTTAGAGGTGTGTGTGATACAGATTATGCTTGGATGTGATTTGTGCTGTGTGTAGGTTTAAGGTGTGTGTTATATGTGTGTAATATGTTTATATGTATGATGAGAGTGTAAATGTTTATGTGCTAAGCTGGGGAATAGTTGTGACCTAGGCATTGATGGTGTTGACATGCTGAGTTCTACCTAGATTGGGTGATGCAGCCAGAGGTGATTGGATATAAAACTTGTAGCATGGTTCTGGCTCAAAGTAGATACTCATTCAACATTGCTTTTCTTCCTTTCCTATCCTTTGGCTTTGTACTTTAATTTTGACATTGATAAAACCAACATTACAAGTGCCCGTCAATCATCTCCTCTCCCTGGCTCCAGAAGATAGAGATTTCTAATATAAAAATACCGTAGGCTGTCATCTGTATGAAAGCTATTCCCAGGATTATAAAGGACCTTCTTCATTAGCCATAGAATAACAGAGGTCTTTACTGGACTCATTTGTTAAGAATGTCTCTGAGGAGGCTAATGCATTTTAGATGGGTTAGGGCATTATGGTTCCTGAAAAATAATATGCTACATAGAAGATATTAGCACAATTGAGTTTATCTGATAATAATCATTTTTACTTAACAGAGAAATAGGGTGGGGTTAGAGGACTTTAAAATGCAATGCTTCTTAAGAATGGGTCTTAAGATTTAAATTTTTGTGTGTGTGTGAAACAGAGGAAGGAAATGTTGAAGACACAAGTAAGTAGAGTCCACTAGAATTCTGTTTGCTAAGTGTGGGAGAGAGATCCACAGTAAGAGGAATGTTCGCTTCATATAATTTTGCCTAGGGCAGGTATGGAGAGGAAAAATAACAAACATTAAAGTGCAGTACCTTGTGTTCTTCAGAACCCTGCATTGTTGAATGACTCCAGCCTTGAAATGATTAGAGAAAAGGCCACAGTGTCAACATGTTGAATTAGGTGACTGCTCACCTTCCTAGAATCCAGGCCTCAATGAGTAGCCAATGAGCCTCGCTTGTTCATCATGTTCCAAGGGCAGCTCCTCAACTTTGCAATTTTTCAGTGTACCTGGGAGATGATGACCTATACCCATCAAACTCATAAGAGGTTAGTGTTAAACCATTTGTTCTTCATCAGTAATCAATTTATATATGAATAATGCCAATTGTTTTTCTCACTTGATAAATGCTGCTTCGAAATGTAGTAACATATTTTGGGATCAAATATTCATATTTTAGGGTGGTCTATTCTGGTCTCCTATATAAGTTTTCCAGGCCTGACTGGCCCAAGGTCTGGCTGTGATCCAGGCCCGCGGCTAGGGATAGGGCCCCTGATTTAGCATAAGTGTAGTTGAGCACCTGCACCTAAAATACGTAAACATAATTCAGCTTATTGTATCATGCATGTGTGGCTGAAGGTCGTTATTGTACTCTGCTATGTGTGGAGGCATGCGGTCCCCTGAAGAGCAGAAGGGAAACACAAGAAAGGGGAGCAGAAGAATACTGTGCTCCCTCCAATAGAGCTGCACTTCCCAACAGAAGTGTGCTCTGCACAATAAAGTTGTTGCCTGCCGTTTCATTCTCATGTCGGCCTCTTGTGCATTCTTCCAGCTGGGCCTCTCACCATTGAACTTTCCCTTCTCGATCAGCAATACTGCTGATACTTGGCATAGTCGACACAATGAGCTTGGCTCTGACACACGTAACTCATTTAAAAAACTCTTTAAAAGTTGCTTTTATTAAAGGATTAAAATATGGTGATTCGAAACAGTACAAGAATGGGGGTGGCTGCATAGTGTAGTGGTTAGCATGTCTGCTGTACACGCAGAAGGTCCTGGGTTCGCGCCCCATTTGGAGCCACGGACCATACCCCGGGTGCCCCAGGCCTCAGGTGCATGCCGCCACCGTGTAGGAGGAGATGCCCCGCCTTCAGATGTTGTAGCCATCAGCCCCTGATAGACACACGGACCACCAGAAATCAGTGAGTTATAGGAAACACACTCTTTATTCAGCCAGCTGGGTCTGCCAGGGGTATGTAGACCTCAAATTAAGCAGCCCTGAAATGTAGAGGTACAGGGTTTTTAAGCCCTAAACCCCTATTCTTCATCCTGTTTGAACACACAAGCCTATTTTTCTTCTTCTTACTAACTGTCAACCCACAGGTCGGTTGTGCAAGCGGGGAGTACAGAAGCGGAAAGCTTATTGTTAGAGCATATGTTCCCATGGGCGATAGCCAAACAGTAATTTTCCAGCCAGCACAAGGGAGAAAGCAGCAACATCCTTAGGTCATGGTGGGAGTAGAGGTGGGGGGGGTGTTGCAGCAGGGATCAAGGGAAAAATTGTAAAAAAACAAAACAAAACAAAAAACAGTATAGGAAGAAAATATATTTAAATGCATTTAGTATAAATAACTTTCTGTCGTTGCTTGGGCTTTCTCATATCCACTTCCCCCATGTAGATGGCTGTATATTCACTTCCCTTAGGGAACCATTTTTTCTCTTTCTGGGCGAAGCATTGGTGAGGCTGTCCATCAAGGTACCCAAGCTCCTCTGCTGAGCCACGTGATGGTCATGAGAGCCAAGCTAAGCTAACTGGACTCTCTTGTAGGAGACCAGAATATATCACTCTAAAGTACGCCTCTTTGGCATAAGGATGATTTTAAGAAACAACAGACAAAAGAGAAGCTCTGAAAGCAGAATAGATATTATCCTTTCGTGGATGAAAAAAAGAGGTTCCATGGAAAGTAACTTCACAGGATGATCTGATCATAAATTCCTAACTGGGTAGGTCAGGGTGAGTGATAAAAGGTTTATCTTTCCCTTAAGCAAGCCCTTTACATTGTTTCATATATCTTGGTTAACACACCTTTGAAAAAAGCCTTAACCACCCTCAAGAGAGCACATAATCTTGTTAACAACTATGTAATCCATTCCTCACCTTGTTTTCTCCCATATCTGTATAATCTTCCTTACTTTCCCTTCTTAATTTCAAATGCATAAAAGCTGCAAAACCGTTATTCTCCAGAGCATCTGAGATCTTGCTCCCTAGCATATGTCATCAGTTTGGCTCAAATAAACTCAAAAACTTCCTACAGTTTTGGATGTTTCTTATGTCGACACTTTTGTAGGGCAAATTTACAGTTACAAAGGAAACGTCAATTTGAAAGGTTGTATTCCTCTTTGTACTAGAAAGGAAAAGATAACTCTAAGTCACAAGAAGCTCTTATTAATGGAGAAGGCAAAGTATTACATCTGCATAACAAAACTTACACTAATATACTATGCTTTTTCTAGTCATTTTTCTATAACTTGCCTCCCCTATCTGCTTCTTCTTTTGTTTCAGCTATAAATGGTGTGTAAGTCCAAGTTCTAGCCACCTCTTTGAGTTACTCATCCCTGAGTTTCTCCCATATTAATATGATATTTATACTAACAACTTCGGTTTGTTTTTCCCTTGTTAATCTGCCTTTTGTTACAGAGGCCCTTGTTAAGCACCTAGAAGGATAAAAGGAAAAGATTTTTTCCCCTCCCCTACACTGTCCTCGGGGTCTGAATCTCAAGTAGTAGTGCAAGGATTAAATTTTTAAAATTTTAAATTTTAAATTTATGCTCCAGCACAAGGGAGGGAACACAAAGGAGAATCTTCCTCTCCTTTGTGACTGACCTGGGGGCTGTCTCTGCTTGGCTGCTTTTATAACCCGGGGACAAAGCATGCTCCTAGTAATGGTGGATTTTCTTTACCGGAATGAGAAACAGTGGTTTCCACATCTGTAATGGAGTAAGTGCTTGGAAGGGAGGCAATAATCAACTACTTCTGCATTTTTGCATAGGGGGTGATGGGGTGATGGCATTCTTGTGGTCAGCTTATTTGGCATTCCTTCTACCCTGGGGCCAAGTCACTATGCAGTCTCACCGGAATATACCATACACATTCCAGCCACCTGTTGCTACTTTGTGACAGTCTTTCCTATATTTATATTCCAGTTTAGTCCGCAGCCGTTGAGAAGCCTATAGGCTCTAGTCCATGGTGATCTCTCCTATCAGTTAGAAAACAAAATTCAACCAAGTAAATTTGAACATCTAATTGGCTTTATTAAGCAATTCATCAATCAGGCAGCATCCCATATAGCAACTAGAATGGCTCTCTGAGGTGTTATATAAAATTAAAGGTTTTATAGAAAGCAGGGTGGGCAAGGAAGCTATTAATGAAAGAAAAGAAAGAATTACTTTGGGGCCAGAACAGCTTTTCTTTGGAGAATCAGAAAGGGAAGTTTTTTTTATTATGTAGTTTGCCTCATTTTTCTAGGAGAGGGCCTACTCAAAAGATTACCTACCTTACTGGTGCTTGACCAGAAAATTTCATAATGGTTGATTAAGATTATGTTTCTGGGAGAGGTTGACACTGCGTTTAGATCAGGTATTAAATCTAGGTTTGATATTGTTAAAGAAAAAAAAATTAGGCCCCAAATGGCATCATTTGTGCTAAAAGATTTTGGTACTGAACCTAGATTTTTCCTATGCATTGTAGAGGAGGAAAAAGTTTTCTTTGACCCTCTTTGGGTCCCTAGCTGGTTCTAAAAATTAAACTGACAAGATCAATAGAGAAAAAACATACAAATTCTATTAAATTTTTACATGTACATGAGAGTCTTCAGGAGAGAATGCAGACGCAAAGAACTGAGCAGGAAGCTTTTATACTGTAACCAGATGCAGTGTTTCTGCTTCTCTTCCATCTGATGCTGACTGTAAATTCAAGCCTGCATATCTCCCCGGGCCTTCAGGCAAACAGTTTCTATTGTAGACATGCTAATTGGCTAGAGGTAAAAAAGTCTCTTGAATAGGTGGGAAAAGATATACAAAGCTGTAACTGTTCATCAAAGATTTACAGAAATCTCAGGACCAGCTTAGATCAGCAGGAGTTAAAAACTTACTAAGAACAGAAGATTTTGCTGCTCCTCCTTGGAACCCTGTGGGTACCTGATTGTCTAGATATCTCATCTACCTCTTCCCCTACACCTACTCCTTTTTCTTGTGATAGATGGTTGAACTCTGTACTTTCTTAAGATGGATTTGAAAAAACTAGAAGTCTCCAATCTTCTAATATGGTGCCATTTTGATAAATAAAACCTTTCCCTGTTCCAAACTCTGATCTATTCAATATTAAATATTTGATGTGCTGAGCACATTGGCTTTGGGATCGCAACAATATCTTTTAGACAAAGAAACAAATTTGTGAAGAACTGACAAGACAGGATTTTGGTCTACTGGTAGTAAATGGTTTTTTAAAAAAGTAACTAGGAAGATAAGTGTTAGTTTAACAAGGTTTGTTTGCAGACTACTCTGGAGCCCTCTCTGGGCTGTTAAGAGTCTGTCTTTGGTAAAAGGAGAATTTATTTCCTGCTTAGAGGCTAAAAAGGAGGAGCTTTTTCTGCATTTACTGATTCTTAATTGCCTTCGGTGCAAAATAATTTTTATGTCAAAGACCCATATTTTGGAGTGACACATTCTGGTTTCTTTCAGCATGAACATAGAATATCTCTCTATTTATTTAGATCCTCTGGTTTATTTCATCAGAGTTTGATAGCTTTCCTCATGTGGATTTTGTATATATTTTGGTGCTAACCTAAATGTTTGTGTATGTGTGTTTTAAATTTCAAATTCCAATTGTTCATTGCTGGTATATAAGAAAGCAGTTGATTTTGGTATATTAACCTTGTATCCTGCAACTTGGCTATAAACAGACATCATTTTTGTACTATAGATAATTGGAGCCTCTCATTGTCCCTCTCAGTCCCGTTCCATCTCCCTCATTCTGTCTTTGAGAGGAGACCACGTCTCTGTCTGTTCCTTCTCTAATAAACTTTCATTTTGACTCTAACTCTGGCGGGCGCTTGAATTCTTTCCTTTGCGCAGTCAAGAACTCTCCTTCTCTTGGTGCAGAACTTGAGTCCCCACTCCAGGGCATTTTCCCTGTCTTGCATCAATAGAGCTTCAGAAAACTGATGCTTCAGCTCAGGAAGGAAGTGTCCAACCCATATCAGGAAGTGATCAGTTCCTCAAAATTGAGTTTTGAGTCACACTCTTTATGTAAGCTTACTCTTCCTGTTTCTACAGTGATATTGATACTATTTTAAACTGCAAGTTTGAAGGTCTAAGCATCTCATTCACACTGTGCACAAGAGGATCATCTTGCAAGCCCTACATTTTTCTTTCTTCAGGTCTCAGAATTCTTCCTTTGCAGCAAGCAGACAGCTCTGGCTTGCCTAGAAGAGTAACAGCCCACAAAAGTCTCAGCCTATAACTAACTACTGCCTCTGTTCTCAGCGGAGCACCAGTGTGGAGACCTGGTAAGAGATGAATCAGGGCTGGGGAGACTAGAACAGTGAAGATGGCTGGGAAGTCCAGGTCAAATCAATGGAGAATAGATATTTCAGAAGGTAAGAGGGAAGAAACAAAGATTTCTGACATGGGAGCCATCAAACGCACAAGTACAGAATAAAGAGAAGGTTGGAATCTGCCAATCACAGGAAAAGTCTTCTTGATGCAGGACAGGGCAAATTTCCCCGAGTAGTGGGGAAACCAAGCCCTGAACCAAGAGAAGAGAGTCCTTTGGCAGAGAGTGTGGAAAGAATTCAACACACAAACACACCAAAGTTAGAGTCAAAAGGAAAGTTTGTTAGAAAAGGGGTAATCCTCCACAGACAGAGTAAAGGCACTGAGAGGGACCCTGAGTGTTCAGAGAATTCAATTCATATGTCATTCTTTAGTTCCCATTTCCTTTGATATGAACCTACAGTGAGGAAGATAAGAATATGTAGCCAGAAAAGGTAAGAATATGTAAAGTGAAAGTACTGCTGGCAGTTCCCAGCCTTTAATCCATAGGTTCCCCATGGTTTTAGCCATAGGGAATGACTCTTGGTTCCTGTTTTCCCTTCACTGGTGTGGGGAATAGATTGTTAGCAATCCCAGTAGAAATATTCCTTCTTTCTGAAGGTGTCCTCCTGGCCTGGCTGAAGGGCTGACCAGCATATTGCAGTCTCTGATTGTGGCTCGATTAACATTTTTAATTCTCTTATCTCCTCTCTACATTAATTATTCTTACTTCATATTTGTCCTCACTGGGCTTCAGGTTCATCACAGAATTGTGAGACTTGAGTGAGAAAGAAGATAGAAAAAAAGAGCTATGAAATTTTAAAAGGCACAATAAAAAAAACTAAACAGTTATAGATAATAATTTTTCTCTTATTGCTTCTATTACTACCATTATCTTCCCTCTTCCTACACAGAAAAGATGGTGCTTGATCTCCTGGAACGTTTATTTCTTCTCCTATTGCTGCTGGGACTATGGGGACCAATGTGTCCACTTTATGCTTTGCCTAGGAATCTCACCAAGGCTCGCTGGTTTAAAATTCAGCATATACAGCCACTCTATCTTCAATGCGACACGGCAATGAGTGGTGTCAATACTTATACTCAGGTCTGTAAGCCTCAAAACACCTTTCTGCACGACTCCTTCCAGAACGTGGCTATTGCCTGTATGTCACCTAACATCTTCTGCAAGAATGGTCGGAAGAATTGCCACCAGAGTACAAAGCGTGTGTATATGACCAACTGCAATCTCACTGGAGGGACGTATCCTGCCTGCCGCTACAAAGAGGCTAACCAGACCAAGTTCTTCATTATTGCCTGTGACCCCCCTCAAAAGGGTGACCCTCCCTATCAGTTGGTTCCTGTACACTTAGATAAAGTTATTTAAAGTTTCCATCACTTTTCCTCTCACTTGGTACAGGTTCTCTTATGAGCTCTTCTGCCTGTACTTTTCTTTCATTGATTTCCCTGGTTCCCATAGAAGAAAGGATGGTATTTGGAGAATTAGAGTGCCAAGGATACCCCAGACCAGAGTTGGAACAAAAAGATTCTTTTCTGCTTTGGAGCTCTATGTGTTTCAAAGAAAGACAATAGGGAAGAGGACAAAGAAGGGTTCAGACCTCCATATTTTTAATCTCGGAACTTCTGCCAAGCTTTGTTGCACTGTGTTCACAGCAATAAAACCATTTTCTGCTGCATTCTAATGAGTATATGAGTGTTTGAGATCCCTTTCACACCATTGCTAGGCTAGAGAGATCTAGCTGCTTTTGCCAGTATTCCAAGGAGAACTATCTTGGCCTTAGGTGCAGGGTAAGAAAAATATTTTTTCCTTTATCCTTCTAAGTTTTTGGCTGAGAATCCCTCTGTAATAAAAAGACAAATTAATAGGAGAAAAATATTTTAATTCTATATGGAAACCCCAGAAAGATATGAGACTCAAAAAGTGGCCAGAGGATTGAGCCTTATATACTATCCTGAGCTAAGGAATAGGGTAAGAGTCTGGGGCTTCAAAGAGCAGGAAGACAATTCATAGGTAGGTGAGAAGAGTAAATGTATGGTAAACAAAAGTTGCCTTGCCATATAGATAAGTCTCTCAGATGAAAAAAAGTGATCTCTGGTAATAGCCTTCTTCCTGGTACAGGCCCCTTTTATAATATAAATTTCCCTTATAAAAGGATAAAGTCCACTCTGTTTTTAGAACTTACCCTATTCCGCAGTTCCTGAAAATGATCAACTCAAAATAATCTTTATGGCAAAGAGGCATATTTTGGGGTGGTATATTCTGTTCCCCTTCATAGGTTGCTTTCACAGAGAGCGTTTCAGTTTCTTTGTCAACTCCTAGAATTATTGGCCACTAACCTCTAGAGTTAGAAGGCCAACGTAAGTCAAACGCCTTTGTAGAGTGATTAGTTTTTGAGTAGCAGCCAAAGACAATGCACATTGGAAAGGCCACATATTGAAGAAGTTATAAGAGTGTCAATTACCCATGCTACAAAATGGTTCTTTCCAAAGCAGACTATTCCTTTAATAGATGTGCCAATTGGGCTTACCTTCCTTTATGCCACACATTTATGTCATGTCTTAGGAACAAAGAATGGAATACTAAATTTCAGGTTTCAAGAGCCTGGATTCCAAGGGTGATGAATATTCAAGGAAGAGATAAGCAGACCAGGGCAATCTGGCACCTGAGAAGGTGGGTACCTAGTAAGTGGAACGCTGTGGTGGGAATTGAGTTCTCCAATTTAAAGCAGCTCTCAACGGTAATCACCTTTAAGCTGCGCTGCATTTACATTTCACAGTTTCAGTCTTCAAGTAAATTCTGTGGGGAGTAGTGGAAAGGATCTATGCTAGTGTTTGGTGTGAACCCGTGTAGGAAAGTAGCAGCATCCTCAGGGAAAGGGGTCTTCAGATGGCATGTGGTGACCTGAGTGGTAATCAAAATGGATTTATGTACCATATAAACATTACCTGGACGTTTCCAGAGATTCTTTGGAAGTAGGCTAGTAAAAATAACCTAGTAAAAGACTGAACTTCCTTTCATTGAACAATTCACTTACATTCTTATTTTTTATATATTAAAAGGAACTCATGGGTTGAAGAAATATGTGCTACAGAAATTTTAAACTGTTAGAAACATTAGAGAGCATGAAATACTACTTAAAAAATAGCAAAATTATGTGTGGGGTGTACATTCTATTTCATTTTATTTTCTGTCACCTTAAAAGTACTGAAAATATCTTGCAACAAAAATTAAAAACAAAATACAAATGCCATCTTTTAGAAACTTGCAGCAATATCTAATCCTCCTCTCCCCTCCCCAAGTCCTCCCTTCCCACCCCGTAACAGCTGTAGGAAGTAAGAATGAGGGTAACTCTGAAACAATCTTTTAAGCTCAAACTCTTAGAAGGTATTAGTTTGAAATAAATGGACTAGACTGAGATGGAAACTATCCCAGATTTGTTTGTTTTCTACACGCAGTTATGTACTGTGGAAGAGTCAAGATAATTGACTAAATCGGAAGTTCATTTAGCTGTATCCCTAAATCAACTTAAATAACCTGACAGACATAGAATGATCTAAATATAGGCAAAGCTTAGAAATAAATTCAGCAAATGTTCCGGCAACTCTCAACTCTGGCTTCATATTAAATTCAACCTAGGAGCTTTTAGAAAAATAATAATGACTAGATCCCTGTGAGAAAAAATAAAATATGTATTGGTTTCTGCCCCCAACCTGGTTCCTGGCACAAAGCTCCTGGAAGCCTTGCAAATTCCTAAGTGGTAAGAGCACTAGGAGCATCTTTTGTTCTAGTGAGGTGACTCTGGGTAGACACCTGGATGGATCCTGGATGGCGCTAGTCACCAGAAAGACCAAGCCATGATTAGAAGATTAAAATTTCAGCCACAACTCCTCATCCCTCATTTTCCAAAGAGGGGAGAGGGGCTGAAATGGAGTTAATAATTGATCACGCCTACATGAGGAAGCCTCCATAAAATCCCAAAAGTTGGGATTCAGAGAGCTTCCAGGTGATGAACACATCCAGATATTGGGAAAGTGATGGGCCCCAACTCCAGAGAAACAGAAGTTCCTACGCTCCAGACTCTCCCAGACCTTGCTCTATGTATATTTTCATGTGGCTGTACATGTGTCTCCTTTGTCATATCCTTTATGGATATATAAACTGGTAAATGTAAGTAAATGTTTCCCTGAGTTCTGTGAGCTGCTCTAGCAAAGTAACCAAACCCAAGAAGGGGTCACGGGAAATTTAGGTTTGTAGCCAATTGGTCAGTCATAAATTTGGAGTGTATCCAGTCCTATTTTTACACTTGTACATCATATATAATATATTCATAAAGAATGTTTCTATGTGCAATTTTAGAATAAATTTATATAAATACTATCATATAGTATAAATCATTCAGCAACTTGTTTTCTTTTTTGTTCACTCAACAGTGTTTTTAAGACTCATCAATATTAAAATGTGTATTTCATGTTCCTTTATTTTTACTGACATATTATTTTTTTCCTTTGTATTGATAAACCACCACTCTTTTATCAATCTTCTCTTAATGGATATTTGGGACGTTTCCAAATTTTCACTCTTATAAGCAGTGTTACAATAAACATTTTTGTACATTTCTCTGTGTGCACATGTAGAAAAATTTTACCAAAGTATATGTAGATTTGGAATTGCCATGTCATGTATACTCTGTAATAAGACTTTGTTAACAAGGAATTTGAGTAAATGTAAGGAGTCAGGGATGACTTCCCTGAAAAACTGATGCTGCTTAATTTGAGACATGATTAATCACAAGGCAGTTTATACATGAAGAAACAGGTTCAGAAAGAAACTTGCCCAAATTACAAAACTAGTAAAGGGCAGACCTATGATTTGAAACCAGATATGGTTGAATTAAAACTAAAACTTTTACCTCATTTATCACAAACACACACACACACACACACACACACACACACACACACACAAACCCAAGGGAGGAAAATTTTTCACATAAATCTTTGAAGGAAAATATTGAGCAATATAACAGCCTATGGCCCTTTTTTTCCCCCACAAATGCAAAAATGTTCTCTTCTTTTCTCTTCCATAGTTATGCTTTATGCAGGGGTCCCCAACCCTTGAGTTGCAGACTGGTACCATGGCCTGTTATGAACTGGGCCACACAGCAGGAGGTAAGTGGAGGGCAAGCAAGCAAAACTTCATCTGTATTTGCAGCCACTCCCCAGAGCTAGTAGCATCACCGCCTCAGCTCCACCTCAGACCATCAAGCAGTAGATCCTTATAGGAGCACCGGTCCCTGGTGCCAAAAAGCTTGGGGACTGCTGCTTATAGCACTCTCCTAAAGACAGTTAACTAACAACAGTTTTATAAATTCACATTAGCTGAGATCTCAGTGCAGGCTGCTGCTCACTGTCTGGAATTTCACTAATCTGTGTTTCAGCTTCTGTTTTAACCAAAGTGGGGCTCACCACACGGGAGTCCCAGAGTGTTCTTCACTATCAAGAACAGAGTAAGACAGGGGAGTATTCTGGTTGTTTTATATATTTATTTTATCATTATTATCAACTACAATCTATACTTTATTCAGATTTCCTTAGTTTTTGCTAATGTCTTTTTCCTGTTCCAGAGTTCCATCCAGGATACCACACATTACATTTAGTTGTCATGTGTCCTTGGGCTCCTCTTGACTATGACAGTTTCTCAAATTATCCTTGTTTTTGATAGCCATGACAGTTTTGTTGAGAACTGGTCAGGTATTTTGTAAAATATAATTGTTATACTTTTAAACTAAATTCTTTCAAATTGTCACTAATTGTTAGGCCTAGGCATGCAAAGTTTCTTCTGTAGGCAAAGGGAAATGGTTGACCATTGCGCTAAAAAGATATACAGTAGGAATAAACAAGAAAATCTTGGAAGCGGAGTTTGAGGTGCATACTTTCCCAAGGGGAACAAAAATTAGCTCTTGAGGGACAAAAAAATCTTAAATATTACTGTGGTTTCTGGCCCTTCAAACTCAACCCAACTTGACAAAATCTTATACCTTAATTTTTGTTTCCTGGGGAAGGGGATTTGATTAGTAAAAAAATATCTAAAGAGGATCCTTAAGGGAATGATAAGAAAAAAAGATGGAGATATACTCATTTGGTAGAAACAAAAAGGTATGACTGAACTAGGTCTTGTCTTCACCTATCTTTAGAAACTTTTCAGAGCATTTGTACTAAAGGTGCTTTCATATACATCTTTCCAATTAGACCAAGTATTTGGGAGACTAGATTGTGTTTAATTTATTTTTGTATTGGCAGCACATAAATAAATGTATTTCTTATAATGATCATACAATAAAAGCTTGTTCAGCGTATGAAGAAACTAATGAATTCCAGGCAGGAGGCATGCAGACATCTCTGTTATAGGCTCTACTATTGGGCTTGCCCAAGTCAATATTTTTATTTTTTACTTAGAGGAGGACATCAGTGGCATACTGGTCACATTATCGCATAACAAGAGTCTATAAGGATAGAGAAAATTCGAGTATGGAAATAAATTTTTAAGACAATGTAGTATTATAATGGTAAAAATTTCAACACATCTGAAATGAGAAGCCTCACACATTGTTGGTAGAATTGCAAATTGGTACAGCCATTATGGAAAACAGTCTGGACATTCCTCAAAAGATTAAAAATGGATCTACCTTTTGACCCAACAATTGCACTTCTAGGTATTTATCCAAAGAAAACCAAAACACTAACTCGTAAAGGTCCATGCACCCCTATGTTCACAGCAGCACTATTCATAATAGCCAAGATATGGAATCAACCTAAGGGCCCATCAACAGATGATTGGATAAAGAAATTATGGTTCATATACACAATGGAATATTACTCAGCCACAAAAAAATGAAATCCTACCATTTGCAACCACATGGATGGACCTAGAAGTGATTATGCTGAGCAAAATAAGTCAGAGAAAGATAAATACCATATGATTTCACTTACATGTAGAATCTACAAAACAAAAAGAACAAATGAATCGAAACAGACCCACAAACATAGAGGACAATCCAGTGACAGCCAGAGGGGAAGGGGATGTTGGACTGGGAGAAAGCGATGAAGGTTTAAAGAAGTACAAATTAGGAGTTGATAGAAGGTCACGGAGATGGGGAGTGAGGCATAAGGAAGGCAGACAGCAGTAAGATAATGGCTATATGTAGAGCCAGAGTGAAGATAGAGTAATCAGGGAGATCGTTTCATAAACTATATAAATGTCCAACCAATGCACTATATACTTGAAACTAATAAAAAAAATTAGAGTTTATTTTTGGAGCCTTTTTAAGTTAATAGAAAATTGAGCAAAAAATCAATCTTCACATATACTTTCTCTTCCCCTTCACAGTTTCTCCTACTATTAACAAACAGAAAGAATTCAGCACATTCATAAGAAAATTAATTACAAATGGAAAAATTAAAAATTATAGTGGAGAAACCTAATAAACACCATCTTAACCAAATGATCAAGTTTTGACATCATCAGTAATGAGACAGTTATCATGTTCTTCCTGATAGAATACACTGAGAAGTATAAACATCATTTTTGTACATAAATGATGCTAAAATACATAACCAAAATCTAATCATGAGGGGAAAAAAATCAGACAAGTCCAAATTTAGGAACATTTTATAAAGTGACAGACCTATACTTGTTAATAATGTCACAATTATGAAAGACAAAGACTAAATTAAAGGGTACGCAGATTAAAAGAGATTAAGGAAATGCTACTAAATGCCTCGTACAATCCTGATTGGGATCCTGAGACAGACAAAAATTGTGTTCTGTTGTTATAAAGGATGTTAATGAGATAATTGATGAAAGTTGGATATAGTCTGTAGATTAGATATTAGTATAGTTTCAATACAAATTTCCTGATTTTAATAAGTATATTAAGTCCTTGTGAAAAGAATGTTCACGGTTTTATTTCACTTATTTATTTGTTTGTTTGTTTGTTTTTAGCAGAAAAGAAAAGCTTTATTAGAAGGGAAAGTACACTTGCAGATATGGAAGCGGGCCTGAGCAAGAGAAGCATGCTCAAAAGTCCTGTTCATGTTTTTAGGAAACACCTAGTGAAGTATTTAAGGGTAAAGGGGCAACATGTCCATAACTTGCTCTCACACATTCAGAAAAAATAATTATGTATCTCTATATAAATGTATGAATAATAAAGCAAATGTGGAAAATGTTAATGTTTAGAGATTCTAGTTGAAGGATATACAGAAAATCTTTGTATAATTTTTTCGACTGCTCAGTACATCTGAAATTATTTCAAAATAAAAAGTTAAAAAAACAATTTTGACACAGTCGTTTACGGTGTAGACGTAGATGTGAACAAAACCAACTCCATCTCTTCATCCTGGATTTCTTTAAGTTTTCATTCTGTGACTTTTGACCAATTTTACTGTCCTTAGTAAATCATACCAAAGCCTTCTAGTTGATGATTATCTGTGTCCCTTAAAATGTAGCCATAAATATTTTTTTTACTAATAGCTGGAATGACAACTGAGGTAAATATCAAACTGGCAATGGTATCGATTATAAACAATCATCTATCACAACACCACCAAGAGGTATGGCCCCTGACATGTACTGCATTCTTTGTCCCTTTGTCTTATCAATCACTAGTACTTGTGTTATATGATTTAAAAAGTACTGTAAAAAGAGTCTGTTAGCAGAGAATCATTTGTGTGGAACTGCTAGGTCATGTGTCCACTCCGATTCTACATCCCTGTAAGTAAATTATCCTATAATAAATTCTGTTATATTCTATGGAGTTGCCTGCATCATTCTTCAATCTGAAGATACCTTCTTGTTGTGGTGACCATTATGCCTTTTCCCCACCAGGAGACATTTACTATCTATGTGAGTTATTTAGCTTTGCCAATAATCAGTTGCCTCATTAAGTACAGGATATTATACCCATTCACTTTAATTTATAAAATTTACTAAACTCTACTTTGTCTAGCACCTTGCAAATCACCAGCCTTGCAAAGGTAAAAAGACCTGGTTTCTGCCTCTAATTTAGTGGCAGAGACAAACAACAAGACTGAAGTTTTTAATGAAGAGTGATTAGTGTTAATTCTCAGAGTGGTTTCAAGAATTAAATGAAATTAATAAAAATAGGCTTAATAAAATTCCTGGTATACCATAAAGTTAATTCCATTTCCCCTTTGAATGACCACAAACTTCAAGGAAAGTAGTTTCAGTCCTCTGAAACAAAACATTCTCAAATAGCCCGCTTGGTAGCCAGCTCCCAGATTTCTGTCTTTCATCCTGGAACAGTGACTTGCCACAGCAGTCCTTCAATAGATGTGCATTAAATATGGATGTTGCAATCATTGCTTGACACCCTTCTAAAGGAATCAGAAAACAGTCGGTGCCCTGAAGCTGGCTGCAAGCCAGTGTGCTTTGTGGCATGTAGGCGCAGTCATTTCTGTACTATATTTCGAACTGAGAATTGAACAGCAACAACACTGGGTCCTGGTGTGGCAGGCAAGAAGTCAGAGTGAGGAGCCAGCCAGAATCATCAGGAAGTGATGCAGGATGGGCCAAATCCCTCTGAGTGGGGACTCAAGCCCTACAGCAAGAGTGGGAAGGTTCTTGGCTCCTAAAAGAATTCAAGAGCAAGCCAAAGTTGGAGGCAAAAGTTTATTAGAAAAGGAATAATGTTCTATAGACAGAGTGTGGTCTCTTCTCAGAATCAAAGAGACTCCTGAGTATTTGAGAAACTAAGTTTATATCTGTTTTTTGTTTTGTTTTGTTTTTGTTTTTGTTTTCATGGTATGGGTATGCAGCATTAAAAGTATGAGTAAATAGTTAGTAATCTCAGCAGGAATCTTCCTTTGTTCTGTAGGTTCCCCATGGTCTGGCCCTAGGGAATAAAGAATGGAATGAATGGTGGGTTTATTTTGTGTAGGGTACAGGTTAAAGACTTTGTTTTTCTGTTTTCCTTTCATAGTATGGATAACTGTTAATGGTATGGGTAAAGCGTTGCGAGCAATATCCGCAAAAATCTTTCTTTGTTCTGTAAGTTCTTCCTGGTCTGGCCATGAGGCTGGACAACCAAGTTCTGTGTCTAAGCTGCATGTTGCAGGCTCTGAATACAACCTGGTTTAATACTCTGTCAATTTGTATAGTTCTCATGCCTCTTCCCTGTATCAGAAGGAAGGAAGCAGAGAAGCGCAGGACTTTCCCTATTTAGCAGTCATGAATCCATCCCTCTTCAAAAGATTGAGCTACCTTGCTTTTACAAAAACTGCTGTGGTGACCAAGGAAGGATGTTTAATAAGTTCCTTCTAAATATTATTTTTTTTTGCTCGATTTTCTCTTATTCATTATAAGTTCTGCTCTTGCACTGTGAGCAACTATGAAAGGTTTAGATTCACATAGAGGACACATTTTTTTTTTCCTTTGTAGTGGTAGGGGTACGGGAAGCACATTTTAAAAATAGATTTATTGAGATATAATTAGCATATGGTAAAATATACATATTTAAAGTACAATCTGATAAGTTTGACATATCTATACACCCATAAAAAGAATCACCACAATAAAAATATTGAGCAATTATCTACCCAGCTGCATACTCAGGAAATGCAGAAAAGGAAGGAAACTGACCCAGCATGTAGGCCCTGCCCAGACATGTAGCAAGAAGAAACTAGAGAATGACATATAGCCATGATGAGCTTTAAAGTACACTCACAAATAAAACATGCCCAGTGAGACTGTCCATTCAGATGAATGATGCCTTCTTTATTGTAATTAAGAAGACCATAAGAGAATGGAAAAGGAGATAAGCGTGAAGGGAGGAAGACGAGAAAACATCTTCCCACCTACACTCACGACAAGTAACAAAAAAACTCAAAATATATGTGAAGTTACTGAATCATTTGCAGAGGTACTATGCGATTTGCCCCCTAGAAAGTGGTTCCTGGGAAATAGTGTTGAGATGCTTCCAGGTGTGTCACTGTCTAGTTTTTGGGAAGTACACTTTCATTCTGTAACTTGTATGCAGGACCTCCATCATAAATCATGAAACACGCGTATGAAGGGCTGTCCCACATTCATGATCAATTCCCAAAAGCAATATTGAAGTGCTTTCTGTCACAGACGAACATATTCAGAGCCTCTAGTGTTCACACTTGCACTGTGAGGTCTGAATAGGCAAGAATAGGGATCGGAAGCAGGTTTTTGTTTCACAGTTAGAAAGCTCATGTCAACTTATGGTCATTGGTATCAATTCAACACCAACAGGAATCCCCAATTCACTGGATATGGTCATTTCTGCCTTCAAGCAGATAACCATCTTAACATGTTAGTACCTCCATTTAATAATTAATCTGCCCAGGTTAGTTTTCTGGGAGGGGTTAGTACTGCTTTATTTGTGGGGTAACAATAGTCTCCCTACAGAACAGAGACCTCTGATTTGTCTCCAGATTACTGTTCCTCTCCTTGATTATGCCTGACCTCCTCCAGAACAGAACTCCATCTTTCCTTTCCCAGTATCCTCCTATACAGAGCACTTTCCCTCCCCATTGGTTCCCTAGCTGTGCAAGTCTGCACCAAGACCACTTGTTGTCACCTTTCACTTTATTCCCCAGATGGAGGCCCCCAGTTCTCCAATGGCCAGTATGAAAGATAACATGAATGGAGCCATATTAAAATAGAACTGGAGTAGCTATTTTAGAGAAACTGCCCAGCACGTCTTATTTTACTTCATCTTCCAAACTGGACCAAACCACCATCATTCCAAGAAGTCAGTAAGAATGAGAATATCTTATTTGTAAAGACTGATGAAATTGAGCTTTGCCGATGACCAAATCACTAACCAATCAATGAAACACAATTCTAGCTGAATCTCAAGCCAGTCCATGAAGGACAAATCTAACCCTACCTCATCTAGCACCAATGAACTCTTCTTTAATACAACTTACCTTATCTTCCTCCCTTTTCCCCATATAAACCCTGAGCTCCTCTCCTGTAAAAGTTGAACACTATTTAAGGTTTTGCCTGAATTTGTTCTTCTGAATTGCAATTATTTTGGATCCCAAATAAATGCTTGCTTCTCATTTTTGCTTTTTATTTTTAGGTTTACACCCAGTCAGTGCCAGGAGCCAGAAGCCAGAGTTGGTGAATGTGCAGATATAGATGCAGCAAAACTCCAAGTAAGCATTCTTAGAAGCTCCACTAAAGTGTTTTCTTAGCACTAGCAGGAGTGAAAATGAGGATCTGTGGCCTTGGTAACAGGGTGAGATGAACTTAAGAAAATTTTGGCTATCGGAAAGATATCTAGAAATCTAGGCTCCTTTTATTCCTCCTCTATCCTCACTGCTGGTAAGGAGTGAGATCCCCATTACCCTAGAAATGCAGGGATATGGCCCCTCTCACCTGCAAGCCTTTGTGGACAAAAAAGGGGGCCACATACTAAATCTGAAAAGCTCAGAGAGGCCAGCATGGTGGGTCCTACAAACTCAGAGAGCAAAAGTAATTACATAGGGTGGTCTGAACATAAAAATTCCTAACTAAAAGCAGATCATGGTGGGTAATCACATCCTAGGCCTGTAGCTTCCTTGACCAAGGTCAATTTTTATGTTAAGTGAGCCTGCCCATTGTCTTTTTGCATTTTAGATGACATACCTTTGAAATGTCAGAATAATCTCATTTTCCAAACCTCTCATAGCACACCCATAGCACCAGAACACAAGACCACAGAACACCTCATTGTTATCTTGTTCCCTTATTGCTGGAGAGCTTGGAGTTCCAGTGACCACGTTCTTGCCTTATGCCCCGAGAAAGAGTTCAGAGGCAAGATAAATAGCAAGCAGGAAAGCACAAGGTTTATTAAAGAGAAAGTATACACTCAAGGGGAGAATGTGGGCAAACTCAGGGAGAGAGAGAGAGAGTCATGTGAGGATGTCTCCATTCTAGACTTTTGTTCTTCTTGGAGGTAAAGCCCAGAAATGTGGTACTGATGAAGCTTCGTTGTCTCCTCCCAGAAGGTGGTAAGCTCAGTTTTCTGCTCTTTCTTCCTTACATGGTGTTTCCAGAACTGTCATGGCGTCAGGTGCATGATGGGAGCCACAGTATCTGCAATGCAGATTACTTTATAATGATGTAAGTGGCCAAAAGTCATGGCTTAGCCAAAGATATGTAAACTGGAAAAGACTGGTTTGGGCTTATCTCCCCTTGCTGGGGCTAAAACAGGGGGAAGTCTGAAGAAAGGAAATTTCTGGAATCATATCCTGGAGGGCAAGGGGGCATGCCTGGGCAATCTATCCAGCCTCACCCTGAATACCACGTCTATGTGCTGTAAATGTTAATTATTAACTCTCCTGTACCCACCAATGTATATTCAATCTCAAAGATTTCTTTGCGTTGCTTCCTCCCACCCCCTTAATCTACCACCAATGGATTTCTTATAACCCTCTGTACATCTCCTCTTTTGATTCTAATATATAAAATAAACTACAAAACTGACATTCTCCAGAGCATTTCCTCAATTTGTTGAGATTTTGCTTCCCATCAGTTGTCATCAGTTTGGTTCAAATAAACTCATAAACTACATGTTTGGACGTTACTTACATTAACACCTTCCTCTTGATACAGAAGGCTCCAGAGCTAAGAATTTACTTTACATACTTCCAGCATTTAAAACTGTAGTATGTAAAGACAATGACAGAACGAATCAAACTGATTGGAAGAAGGGCCTTTCTCTTTCTGTCACCTGTCTAGAGCCAGATGCAACTATAAACAGGGAATCAAATGAAATGATTACGAGATGAAAGAAGTCGAGTCTAATCTTTTTAATGGCTGTAAGGAAGAGTTGCCAATAACTGAGTAAATCCACAGGCCAATTAGTCTGGGAACCTGTGAGACCTGCCAGCAAGCTCAGGGAGAGAGAGCCACGACTCCACAGCATGTCGTAAAGCAGAGCCTGGGGGATTTTTTTCTTGAGTGGACTCCAGGGGCAGAAAGAAGAAGACCTGGGGTCTACTCCCAGGTATGCCACTAATTAGCAGCAGCCGTGAGCAAGTCACTTAACCTTTCTGAGATTCAGGTCGTTTCTCTGTAAAAGGCGGGGGTTACATTAGGTTAGGGGTAGCACATGGGTGGCACATACACCTCTACCTCTCTCATGCCTTTGATAGAGACTACTGTTACCTCATCACTTTTTAGAAGTTTTTCTACAGTAGCCTAAGCAGGTACCTCCAATTAGAGTTGGTATAAAAGCTGAAATCTAGTTATTTTCCCTCTAAAGTCCCTTCTAGCTTCTAAATTGAAGGTTCCAACTTTCAAAGCAAGAGATGATCATTTTTCTGATTTAGTAATAACTCCTTCAAAAAAATGAAAATTAGGATCATAATTTTATATACTCTTCCTTTCCACCCTGAGCAGGGTCTTCCTGAAGTCCTATTGTTCTTCCTTCCATGTCAGAGATATTAGAATTTGAGCTTCACCTTCTGTCAGTTTACCCAGCATGACAGTGTTCCCTGTAGTTTCCTGTTATCTGAAACAGCCCACACTTGTTAGTACATGCAGACTCGGGAAAAGGTCCTGGAACTGAAAATCTGCCTCACTAAGGGGAGGGCAGGGAAAAACCAAAGAAAGAGTCTGGCCACTCCAGTCTGGTAATTTATAGAGTTCATTAAGGGAAACTAACATACAAGGCATGTCTTGGGCAGCTGTGAGACAGAATAGATCCCTATGGCACTTGACAGGTGCCAAAGAATTACATAAGGTACAAGATGGGGATAGTCATGGGCATTAGCATGTGAATGCTATCAGGTACAGATATTACTTTACTTTCTTGACCAGGTCAGGACAACAGACTATTCCAGGAGCTAGTAAGTTAAAGAAGGCAGGTGAGGGGTCCTGATTTATGTTAGCATGAACATTTATTATGGTCAGAATGAACATCGATTATGATTAGTCTCTAAGAGGGGTTTGAGAGAAGCAACTTCTGTTCCGGTCCAGGTCCAGCTCCAGGATCAGACAGGTGTCACATCATGAAACAGTGTCTCCTCTAAAACACTTAAAAATTTATACTTGGCAAAGAATATAATGAAAGGAATGATCTCAGGTTTCTAAAAGCCAAGAGTTAGAAGACGAGGCATTTAATTATTCCATTTGCGACTCACCAAAGTGAACCTGATTTACAGTTCTCGCTCCTGGCAGGAAAGCAATCACATTAAAAGGAACCTGGACAGGAACAGCTTCAGGAATCCAGGTGGTTGCAATTAAGTTTTATTGAAAGAAGCAGTGAAGTGGTTGACATGGGGCCCATCTCACAACCCACTTCTCACGCCCCCCCCCAAACCACTCAGGGGCAAGCCTCAGGCCAGGGAAGCATGTTTGTGTTGGATAGGAGCCCTAACTTGAGTTATTTCCCTCAGGGCAAGGAAGAAAGGGGGAGAGGCAGGTGACACGATAAGGTGGGGCACCTCACTGCTCAGGTCTCAGGTGGAGACCTCTACTGAAGCGTCAAAGTGGACCGGCACGTATGGGTTCCCGTTACAGGCCACGATGATGTGCCTCTTTTTCTGGCTGGTTCGGTATGCACAATTGGGGTATTTGGAGCCGTTTGTCAGGCGGCAGTCCGTAATGCTCATGCTGGAGCTGCTCTGGTAGCAGTCAGACTGCCCATCCTTACAGGTGACCTTTTCCTGGAAGCAAACAGCCTGGACATCAACCAAGGGCTCGTGCACAAAGGTGTTCACTGGCTTGCACCGTCCTTTCGTCATGTTCCGGCGCCTCATCATTTGGTTACAGTAGCTGGAGCCGATGTTGGGGTAGCTGTCTGGGTCCATGTGCTGCCGAATGAACTTCTTGGCCTGTGATTCCCTTTCCCGGAAAGGTTCAACCCACCCCAGTGCCAGCAGCACTAGGAGTAGCAGTGAGAACAAGATCAGGGACTTCGCCTGAGCCATGGTGGCCTTACTCCCCTGAAGGAGCCTAGCCAGGAAAGGGAGAAAGGAGGAAAGCATCACTTTAGAGAGAAAGCCCCAGATCCCACCTGTGGCCTCCCTGGGTTACAGTCTCCCTTCAGGTCAGTCCTATTTCTGCGACATTTTCCAGGTAATGAGACACTCACATATACTCTTCTCCAAGAGCATTTGACTCCCACTAGCTACAGCAAAGATGTCCTCCTCTCTGGGTGGTGACCTTGGAAGTGACCTAAAATCTTGGCAGTCCTGTCTTTAATTACTGAAGGCTTTTTGATCTAAAATACATTTGAAAAATAAAATGTATTCGTACCCAGTGCTCTAGTAGCTCAATAAAAGATCGTTTTGAGTAAATCATGAGCCAAATTGTATCCCTGACACTACCATGACATTCAAGATCATGGAAGACAGAGCCCTATTGTCCAACAATACAAAAGAAGCTCAACCCAGTGCCTGACACTGGCATCATAAAGGGACGCCATTGTATTCCAAAGAGAGATGCTCGCCTTCCCCAACGTGGGTCTGCTCCTTCTTCAACCTCATGGGTTCTCTGCAGCCCTAGTGCTTCAGACCAACTCCAGCTCTGCTCTCAGCTGATGTTTGCCTAACCCAAACTTTCTCTGTGCTATCCTCACCCACCCTGGCTCCCTCCTCTCCAACCCTCAAGCAAAAGCAGTTCCTGCATCCACCTCTTGGGCCACTTACCGGGGTCTCTGTATTGGACTGTCGGAGAAAGCAGGCTGGAGGCCAGTTTCTACAGTCACTAGATCCCTAGGGTGTGGACCTTATGTAGATTACAAAGAGGCTTGGCTTCCAAGAAAAAAAGGGTGGGCGGAGCATCTCGGTTTCAGTCCAGAGGAAAACAAGGGCGTTGCAAAGAAGTAGTGGGGAATTATCTCTTTTCAGGGTTGCTGGGTCTTTGCCTACAGGAGCCTTTCTTACCATGTGAATCACATCTCTCTGCATGTTCACAAAAAGCAGCAGAGAAAGCCACTACGGCACTGATGCTTGAATCCCAACCAAGTCCTTATTATCTCTTTGGGGGCCATTTTCACCAAACAGCCCTCTGAAGTTAGCAAAGGGCCCATAACTTGTGATCACTGGAGAGGGAGGGAAAGGGAGGTCCTCTCTCTCTTCAGGAGTCCTAGAGTGGCTGTCTCTAGGTGGAAGGTTCTCAGATCTGGAGAAGGAGAGGGGGAATGTCTGAACAGATTGAAGAAGTAAGCCTCTACCTGACTTCACCCAGTTCTGGCCACCTCAATACTCCTGAGGTGCTGAAGGTGATTGCGTGAGAGTTGTTATCTACAGTAATCACTCATCTTGTAGGTCAGAGTTGAGTAAAGGAACTAAAGATAACCAAAACCCCAAGCCCCTTTTGGAGAAAAAAATAGAGAACATCAAATTTCTTAGCAGAATTCCCTCCTAGAACAAGATCTGTTGTTGTAGGGTGACAATTTTGGTGCTTCTTAAGTGAAGATTACTATCAAAAGTCCCTCTGAATTAAAATGGATCTACTTTTGACCCAGCAATTGTACTTCTGGGTATTTATCCAAAGAAAAGCAAACAATAATTCGTAAAGATCTATGCATCCCTATGTTCATGGCAGCACAATTCACAATAGCCAAGATATGGAAGCAAGCTAAATGCCCATCAACAGACCAAAAGAAGTTATGGTTCATATATATAATGGAATATTACTCATAAAAAAGTGAAATCCTACCATTTGCAATGACATGGATGGACTTAGAGGTGATAATGCTGAGCAAAATAAGTCAGACAGAGAAAGATAAATACCATATGATTTCACTTATAAGTGAAATCTAAGGAACAAAAAGAACAAACTAATCGAAAACAGACTCACAAATACAGAGGACAATCTGGTGACGGCCGGAGGATAGGGAGTTTGGGGGGCTGGGAGAAAGGGGTGAAGGATTAAAGAAGTACAAATTAGAAGTTAATAGGTGGTCATGGAGATGGGGACATGGCATAGGGAATGCAGTCAGCAGTAAGGTAATGACTATGTGTAGAGTCAGATGAGTGATAGAGTAACCAGGGAGATCATTTCATAAACTATATAAATGTCTAACCAATGTACTGTATACTTGAAACTAATAATAAAATAAAATATAATGCTAAAAAAAACTTTCCAGAAATTATCTCTCTTGATTCTCATAACAATCCTATAATGCATTAATATTATTCACTTTTTATCTGAGTCTCAGCGATTAAATTACCTGCATCAGTATCACCAGTTAAAAGTTTCCAGACCTAAATTCTCTTCCTAAGCTACCTTCAGTCCATCACCCAAGTTTTTTTTAAAACTAGAATCAAGGCAAAAAAATTCAAGGTTAGCAGGTGTTTTTTACTCTTTTTTTTTTTATAAATATGTTTCACCCTCTCTCTATAGTTGCTTAAAACAAGTTTGAATATTACTTAGCTACATGTTAATGTTTTTAGCCTGTACTTTTTTAGATTTTGTTGGAGACAGAATTCTAAAGATGTCACCATGTATTCCATTCCCTGGTTATCAAACACTAACCTAGGTACTGAAGGGATTTTGCAGATATAATTAAGGTTATTAATAAGTTGATTTCAAAGTAGGAAGATTATCTTAAATTTTCTGAGTGGGCTCAATGTAATCACATGAGTCCTTTAAAAGCCAGAGAAGTAAAAGAAAAGGCCAGAAGAAATCAAAGCATAGCCACTCAATATGCAGTTGCTGGCTTGAAGATGGAGGAAGAGGCAATGCAGGAAGCCTGAGAAGAATTCTTCCAACAACCAGTGAGTTTGAAATAGGACCCTGCATCCCAGTGTGACCTTTACTGAATCCAGCCACACTGTGCTGAACGTTCGGCCTACAGAACTGTGAGATAATAAATGAGTATTGTTTTAAATTAAAAAAAAAAAAAAGTCCCTCTAATGTAGAGAGGGGCCAAGAGAACTAAATGTTAAATCAAGCTATATTCAGAGACTGTATGTAGTATGCCGATCAGCCCTAAGGCCAGGATACCAGACCACGTGGAAACCTACAGAACAAAGGAAGATTTCTGCTGGGATTACTAACAAACCATTTGCCCACACTATGAAGGGAAAACTGTCTTTGAGTCATGCTCTACACAAAATAAATTCATTCATTTATTCCTTACAGCTAAAACCATGGGGAACCTATAGATCATAGGCTGGGAATTGCCAGCAGGCTTTTCTCATTACAAGATCTTAACTTTTCATACTATGTACCCATACCATCAAAGGAAAATAGAAAACAAAGTCTTAAACTGTAATTCATAGAAGCTAAGAATGATACAAACTGAACTCTCCGAACACTGGTGTTCCCTCTCACTGTCTTTTCTCCGTCCCTCTCAGTGTCCTTTTCTCGGTTCCTCTATTGTCTCTGTCCCTCTGAGTCTCTCTCAGACTCTTTCTTTGCCTCTCAGAGAAGTCAATGCTCTGTCTGTGGAGCATTACCCCTTCTCTAATAAACTTTCCTTTTAACTCTAACGCTGATGTGCACTTGAATTCTTTCCTGAGCTCTGTGGAGAACGCTTTCTCTCTCTGTGCAGGGCTGCTCGGGGGAATTTGCCCGCTCCTGCATCACATCCATACTCTGGATTTAAACGACCTCAGTCCAGACTCTGGATTAGCACCTTGAGAGCTGGGCAAGTTACAGAACTTGATTTATTTCTCTTCTCCTCAGTTTCTCCTAAAATGGGAATGGATAATAATATGTACCTCTTAGATTTGTTACTAGGACAAAATATAGTAAGATATGCAGAGCACTTAAAATATGCTTGAAAGAATCTATAAATGGTAGCCCTGTGATTGTTCACATGGGATGAGGTTCAGATTCTCCCAAAACACACACACACTCAAGGAATCTGTTTAACACTGGTGGTCTCTGAATTGCTTTTTACAGGGGTTGGATTCAAGAACCTGCTCCGCCTTTGTTTTGCTAAAAACCTGAGCTGAAAATAATAGCCAGTTTTGAAATCCTGAGTAGGAGAAGAAAGAAGAGGAGAGAAGATAGGGACCTTGGTAGGAAGAACAGAATTCTTTAAAAGGAAGTTTTTAAATTGTTTTGCCCCATGATATCCAAGAACTCTTTATTCAAGTCAATGTTATTTGCTAATGTGTATGAATTTGGAAGCGAAGTGGGGCTAAGGAAGACATGGTATGGCAAGAGATTTTCGTTTCATCAGCCTTCCCACCCTCCACCCATGTTTTGTTTGTTTCTTAGTCTTTAAATAGTACTGTTATCATCTTGAGTGGTGCTGGGAGAAAAAATTTTCCCACACATTTAGAGGGCCTGAGAATTAACTGACAAAAGGTTAACAAGAAACTAGACAAAGTTTATTCATGTGCATATGAAGAAGCACAAGAGGGTGGAGAGAGGACAAATTTGAGTGTTCAAGGCAAACTCCCAAGACCACATCACATCGTGAAGCCACATCAGTGACTGGCTTATCCCAGGTGTGGATGGGAAAGTGCAAGGAAGTGCATTTTTCTCCCCCTCCACAGAATGCCTGGAAATTAATCTCTGAAATCCTCCTAGAGCCAAAGGCAGCACAGGAATATTAAAACTACACTGCATTTGTGGGCTCTGGGTCCCAAGGAACCTCCTTAGAGATCAGCTGTGTGGCAAGGGCCCACCCATGCCTCCCATACTTTTCTCTCAAGTAGCTATCTGCTCCTCTCCTGACTTAAGCACAGTTTTCTTGAGTCCTCTTCAAGAGTGAGGCTCTGGACTCTCTGGAGCCAGCTCCATGGAGGCAAAGGTCAGTTTGGGTTGTAGTAACTTGGAGACTTTATGATCCTATGAAGCTAAAAAGTTTCTTAGGAAACAAACAGCACGGCCCCTGAAGCCTGTCGCGAACTGTGCATTTACAGGCCTCAACTGAGAAACCCCTTCCCCAGTGAAACACTATTCAATCTTCTCCCTCCTCCTCATACCCCAACATTTCATCTCACATGACAACTACCAAAGGGCAAAAAGCTTTCAAGGCTGTGCAGGTTATTATTCCTGTTGATGATCCCCATTTCATAAGACCTCTCATTTCTCTTTCCAAGCCCATTTCACCCCCATACATCCGCTCACCTCCTCCTGTGTAGCCCAATTCCTAACAGACCATGGATCAGTACCGGTCTACAGCCCGGGGGATGGGGACCCCTAAGCTAAGCAATTAAATGAAGGACTTTGTTTTAGACCCAAGTGCTGAGAATTCTCCCCAACAAAAGCAGTTGTAATATAAACCAGACCTTGATAAGGGCTCCGAACTCCAGTACAGGCGAGGACAAGGTTATTAGGAAGCAATGGGAGAAAGGGGATGGAATAAAGGGAATCGGCATGAACTGGGAAAGAAAAGAGTTCCAACATCTGAGCCCTTGTTTGAGGCCAACTAGGTACAGGTTGCACTTTCCCAGAGGGCAGCTCTGATATGTGTGGGTACCACCAAATGTAGTCAACAGCTTGATCTCCAGAACACACAGAGAAGGGCCCTAGTCTCCCATCTTCCCCTCCCAGCCTCCTGACACTATAACTGTTCTTCTCAGCCCAAAGGACAGATCACGTTCTCTCTATGTCCTCTTCCACTCCAAGTACCAGCCCTGAGTCTTCTTAAATGGAGGTCAGATACTGCCCAGAGTGTCTGAGGAAATATTGAGACTTGGGTGTCTGTGGTTCCTAATAGGAAAGCATCTAATTACCTTTCAGCTCCGGGATTCAGTGGTCTTTGGGTTTTCATTCATTTTAGGATCCTTCCCCAACCCTTCCCTTCTAGGTCAAGAACCAGTGCCTCTTTCTCTTACCTAAGGGTAGCCCATTTGTGCTAGCTCTTCTGATAGCTTATCACAGTGGCATTAATTATTGACCAGGACTCCTATGTGAAAGAAAACAGCTGATAAGAGAGGCAGGCAGGGAACCTAAGGGATCAGGGAGCCTGAAATCTACATGCTCCACCAGAGCCACAGATCTGGTCTTCTCCTGAGAAGAGCTAAGCCTGAGCCTGAAGTCTCCAACATTTCTGGCACCAGAGACCAATGCTTCTATGAGAATCTGACGATCTGAGGTGGAGCTGAGGCGGTGATGGCGCTGGGGGGCGGCTGCAAATACAGATGAAGCTTCGCTTGCTTGCCTGCTGCTCACTTCCTGCTGTGTGGCCCGATTCCTAACAGGCCACAGACCTGTACCAATCCATGGCCCAGGGGTTGGAGACCCCTGAGCTAAGTAATTAAATCAAGGACTTTGTTTTAGACCCAAGTGCTGAGAATACTCCCCGACAGAAGCAACCCCTAGAGATGTAATACAAACCACACCTTGAAAAGAGCTCTGAGCTCTGGTACAGGTGAAGACAAGGTTATTAGGAAGCAATGGGAGAAAGAGAGTGAAATAGAGGGAATCAGAGACGTGTCAGACCAAAGATTACCTTGGGGAGGACTTTTAAGAACAGCTTTTTTTTTTTTTTTAATTGGGGTAAGGGAAGGGCAATTCAGACAGGAAAAAAAGGCCAGATAGAGAAGTAGCAGAGGGCTGTGTATTGAGAAAATAGCGAGTTTTTCCACGTAACTGGGAGGAGGTGGGGGAAAGGCACAGAGAAAAAATATAGGCCTAAGTAGAAGTAGAAGTATCTTGAATGCCATGCAAAAGACTTCAATATGTAAAAGATATAGGCAGTTTCCTTGAACTCAAGGAATGGAAGGACAAAAGCCATATAAGAGACCTTCTTCCAGTCCTTCCATTATACGCACAAGGAGACCGAGGGCCAGAGTGTCCCAAGGTCATATAGCACCTTGGCAGCAGAAACAGAAACCAGCCTTGGGTCCCTGACCTTCAGCGCAATGTCCTCACTACACTACGCTGCCTGGTATGCCCCCGGGATGTGCACCGAAAGGGCTGCAATATCACTTTGTGAAATTGATCTCTTCTTCTAACTCTGGATTTCCCCCAGTTCTCCCACCACTCCTCCTGCTATGAAGTGTCATGGGAGAAGGCAAGACTGGCTTTGCTGGCTGCCTGCACCTGTGGAGTTAGGGGGACTGGGGACTCAGGCACTTCCATTGGAACGGCTGGGGTGAGGGAAGAAAAGGCAAGGAAGACATAAGTGGTCAGGGCTCCAATCTCTCCAGTCCCTAGGGCTCATTTGTTGATATCTCTGGAAACCCTGAAGGAAGGGGAATCGTTTTAGGAGGAAAAGGCCCCCAGGAGTTTAGCTATTCCAAGCAGCATTCCTGCCTCTCTTTGAGAGGCCTCACATGCTGTCTCCATCAAGAAAGCAAAGTCTTGAGAGAAGTCATTTGCTTTGAAACGTTTTGAGTCTCACATTTTTCATGCTTTCCTCCCGGTGTTAATCATTAAGAAAGTTACAATTAACACAACAGTGCATCTTCTCCCAAAACTGGGAGATATTGTTAAGGGACAAACCATGTGGACCGGAAAGTCCATGCAGGCATATCAAGTGAAGAGAGTTCAGCCTTATCCAGTTTAGGGAAAAAGTCTCACATCTACTTAAGTGGAGCCTTTATTGAGTCACTAAGTCCAGCCTCCTGACCCCACTGGCTTACCTGCTTTGAGTTTTGGATTAAACACTCCCGATGCCTTCTCTCTTGCAATCTGATCAGGCCGGACTTTCCTCTGCCTGAATAGCATATGGGTCTCACTTCTACAGAAAGGCTAATCCTTAATCCCTCTCTGTTTTTCTGGTTCCGTCCTAAACTCAACTCTAATTTTTTTTCTTTTAGCCATTTTATATCTCATTGAAGAGATAGGAAAGCAAACCTCAGCAGTGCTGTGGTTGTTTATGTGAGCAGGAGAGGATATTCCTCTGTCAGCATGCACTGTGTGTGAGGACAACTGTGGTTGCCAGGCAACTCAGCCCCCTCAGCACCAGCTGGACCTCTGTCAGTAGGTTATGTGGCTAAGTCATGCAAGATATCGCTGAGCCTTGGTAATGTTTTCTGAGAAATGAAAAAGTGAAGAAAGATGATTTCTAAGATCTCTCCCAGTTAAAACATTTTGGATTTTTTTCAGTGTTTCTTCTTCTAATAATCTTCCTCTCAATACTTCCCAGGAAGAAAGATTGGATTGTAATATAAGATCATTTCCTTGAGACTTTAATGCTTTTCAGAGAGCCAAAGTTACTTTGTGGCTATATTCACCAATTAATTGCCTTTGGTTTAACTAAAAAACAAATTCATGCACACAGAAACACAAAAAGGGAGGAGAAAAGTTTTCACCTTCCACCTCACACTCCAGAATTCCTGTCAAGAGACCTGCAAGAAATGGATTTTCACCCTAATATGGGTTTTGTGTATTTTCACATTAAATAAAATGCACAAACTTCTATCTTTGTATTTAAAATTTTTTAATGTCTATAATGTGTTCACATTTGAAGAAGTTCAAAACTTTAATTGTATATGTGATGGCATAAAGAATAAGCATTAAAATTTAACATACTAATTTATTATATGTTGATTTCTATAGTAGGAAAAGACAATAGTGGCCTGTCTGTATTTCCATTATCAATTCATTAGGTAAATAAAAAGTTTCAGGAATACAGTCTTTCAGAGACCCAGAAATTAGAGATATATCTAGCAATAGAGTTCATAATGCAGAATTACTCCTTAATGAATTTTAGGAACAAGTCAATAGTCAGTAATTATTCATTAAGAAGTTCCAGTACATATTTCTCTAAGTTACCAAATGGGAGGTAAGAATGGGAAAAGATACAAAGTATAAAAATTCTTGATAAACAAATAGAAATATATTATTTGTATTTTCATCACCCAGAAAAACATTATTAACATTTTAGTGTGTAATTTCCATACTTTTGTCTATGCTATGTATATGTTTTCATAAAATATGTGATACTATATATGCAGCTTCAGATTCTGATTTTCTCTTAAAACGTATCTGGGGTCCTGGTGAAATTCAGTTTCTTAACTGAACAAAGATAGTGGTGAACAAAGATATATTCACTTTGGAGTAACTTATTGAGTTCTATACTTATAATTTGTTTATAATTATAATTTGTGTGTTACATCTCAACAATAACAACAAAAAGCTTATTTCAAGTCAACAAATATCTACATTATTCTGAATGGTTCTATAGTATTTCATGTTATGGATGTATCATGATCCATTAAACAAATTCCCTATTGTTGGACATTCATAACATTTACTCTTCACACATACACATTCTAAAATAAAAATCCGCCTAATTTGCATTTATCCTTTTGTGTCGCAAGTCAGGTTCCCTAGCAAACAGACACTGAGATAAAGATTTGCATTTAGGAAGTATATTTGGGAGTAGTCTTGGGATCAGTTCCCATAGAGGGAATAAAGGAAGGCTGATTGGACGAAAGGTTAAATTTTGATGCAGTCACAACACAGGAACCTCTAGTCCTGGAATGACTTCAGAGTTGTCCTAATTAAGGTAAAGGGTCCAGACCTTTATACACCTCATTGTCCATTCACTAGATGCAAACTGCCCCAGGGGGAGGAAGCTTTACCTTAGGCAGTATAATTCTCCACCACTGTGGGCAATTCCCTGAAGGGACTCAACTGAGAGCTGTCTGTCACCACCACTCCAGTAGCTGGGGAATGAGTGTCTTGGTCTTGAAGTGGGGGAATTACAATACACACCACAGCATCCATTGTACCTTACCCTATTACTTCCTTAGCATAAATTCCTGCCAGACCTGCAAGACTAGAGGATTAACCTGAGGGGCAGGGGGAGGGGGCGGCAATGGAGAATTAAGAAAAACACAGAGACACAATGTAGGAAAAGCTGGGGCCAGGTCGGACACTGCACTCTGATGGAGATACAGTGACCCCAAGGCAAGCTCAGCCCGTTTATTATATACACCTAAAAGTCAAGAAAAGGGAGGAAGTCTTCTTGGAACTTGAAACTTGCTGGCAACAATAATCTCCCGAAGGCCTGACTGTACCCGGATATCTGTGCTAAACCACAAGCAGCCATCTGTTCTTTGTTTGCTTCTTTGCCGTTGGCAGATTGCAACATAGTCAAGCATGGCTTTGCCAATGCTTTGGCCACGAGTCAGGCTCTCTACAAATTTCTAGACATGTTCAGAGGGCATGTGCTTCTGATGACGCTTTAAATGGTATCAATCGTCCTCTTCAAAGGTTATCAATATTTCAATTCTAATAGTAGATCAAGAGAACAATTGTTTTTTCCTGCTAAACAACAGTACATTACATGTTCTGTGATGACCTTGCCTGCTCCTTTATCTGTGATTCCACAGCACTTCTACTTCTTCTCAAGTTCAATAGGAATTCTTTCTTCTCATTTTCCTCCATTATACTGTGTGTTTCAAGGGCAGAGACCATATCTTTTTCACATATATACCTCCTGATCTTATGCCAATAAATACATCTTAAATGGATTGATGTCTCATTGTAGAGGGCTAGGGAGTCACAAGAGATAGACTGACTAGAGAGAGAACACCATATAAAAGATCTGCCATAAGCATGCAATTAAAAGGTGATCCTGAAGGAATGGAATGTCTTTTTCATTGAAGAGAAAGGTTTCATGATATTTGATATTCATAATGTCATCTGAAAAAGAACAAATGAAAAGCCCGGTTCTTTGATAAAGAGGCAACAATGAATAGTTGCCACAATAGAGAGGTAGAATTATCAAAAACAGAAATGGTGTAGTAGATACACTGTGGCAGAAATGTTGTGAAACAAGACCAGCGAGAAACCAAGCACCACTTGGAGAGTTGGAGAACTCAGGTTTATTACACCGGCGGTCCCAGAAGAGCCAGCACTCTGAAGATCTGGGCCCTGAGCTCAGGGCTAACCTTACTTTTATAGGGCTTAACAAGCAAAGGCAATACATCTGTTCTTAGCCATTTGAGTGGAAAATTCCTCTTCATTCCTCTCTTTCGATGCCCTTTAAATTCTTATAGGGCATCCACCTTCTGATCTTCCTGGCCTAGGGGCTGATATAAGGGTGGTCCGGATGTCACAACCATCTGTCTAGGTGTGAGGAGACAGTTCCGGATACAGAAACCAAATAAGACTATGAAGAGCATGAGGAGAGGGCCTGTAAATGGGAGAAGCCACGATTCCCAACTCCATATTCTGGACCAGGACCCCCATGACTCATTTAATTGTTGTTGGATTCAGGAATCAGGATGGAGTCTTGGGTTTACTGCTGAAGTGCCACCTCAGGCCCTAGACCAGGAACTTCCTTCTCTGCCCTATCCCAGTTATTGGACTGGCACCAAGGCAGTCTATGGAGTTTGGGTCTAGGCCCCAACTTTTGGAGCTTCCTTTGAATTTTGGACACAGACCAAGTTTTGAAATGTATAGCCAGGAGTGTCTGGCCCTCAGACTTTGAGCCAATATTAAAAGTCTCAGAAAACTTGTTAAAGCAACATAAAACACAGAAATTATTTTGATTAAGCACGGAATCCTTGTTTTCTACTCAGAAAACTTTTCAATAACATCAGTAGCAGACCAATAGTCTAAATTTCCTCTCAGGATTTCTCTTCACAAACCTCTACCATTTGCCTCATTCCTTCAGTTTGCCTCTTCCCATTCATTCAGAAATAACCAACTTTAAGACAAACGCTTTTCCTTCAGTTCTCTTCAAAATAAATCTCCATACTTTATACCTTCCATTACCAAAAACATTTTCCTTTCCATCGTAATTAAAATTTTAACTGAATCGCCATGTTACATATAACACGGACAAATATAGATCAGAGGTCATGTGCATACTCTTTTTTCCCCATCATCAGTATTTGCAACTTCCCCGAGGGTGCATATCTAGTTTCATCAGGGAGTGATGAAATAGATGGACTCCCAAGAGAACTCATTTCCCCCTCAGAGTCCAAGGGTGAAAGGGGAGAAAATTCTTGATTACTGAGATCTCTGGGAAGGCGCTCCTATCATTGGGTCAACTAATGAGTCTGGGTCTTGGTGAAGGAGCATAGAAGCTGAACTTTTACTGGCACAGCAGTCCTGGCTTGCCTATACTTGCCATTATATTGAGCCATTCGATTAACTTGTTAGTCAATGCATTGAAAGACTGGGGGGTCTACACCCAAGCTGTAATGTCACTCCTAATTTAGTTAAAATATCCCATCCTAACAAGGGAGTGGGGCGGCTTGGAACTATTAAAAACTCCTGCTGAAAGATCTAATCTTCAAATTGGCAGGTCAGTGGTGGAGTAAAATGGTTGACCTTGCCTTCTCCTACTCCTATGATAATAGTAGTCCATGAGGAGGGTTTTCCTGCATATGTAGGGAGAACAGAATAGGTTACCCCTGTATCTAAAAGAAACTGAATTTGCTTACTCATTATGTCCAGAGTTATCTGGGGTTCCTTAGTAGTGATGACCACATTCCCGGACAGGGGCGGCGAGGATGGCCCTGGGCTTCTTCAGTCACACAGTTCCTGGACATGGGCTATTAGGGTGTTGGCGGCCGCCCTCCTCTCTGGGAGTGTGGTCAACTCTCCAATGCCAGGGATTAGTATTGGTTTCTTTGCATGTGCGGCAGGGGCTCGGGGGCTTTTCAGTGCAGTCCTTTGCCCAATGTCCTACTTTCTTGTATTTGAAGCAAGAACTCAATGTCTCTTTATTTCCTGGTCTCTTAAGGGCCTGGCCAGTTGTGACAGCCATAATCCTTGCTTGTCGTTTTTCTTTATTCTGTTCTCTTTTTCTCTTTTGAAAATCTTGATTGTTATAGACCATGAAGGCCATATCTAGTAATTGATTTTGGTTAGTCTATGGCCCCATTTGCAGCTTTCGAAGCTTGTGCCTGATATCAGGGACTGGCTGGCTAATATAATGCTGGCTTAACAAAACTAACCCTGCAGGGGAAGTAGGGTCTACATTAGTATACCTCCTAAAGGATTCTTCCATCTGGCTGAAAAGCTGGCCAGGTTCTCAACTTTTTCTTGAGTAATTGTTCTAAGCTTCTCATAGTTAGACAATTCTTAAGGCGAATCAGTAATTAATTGCCCACCACACATGTATCCCACCCTGCGTCGGTGACGCAAATACAAACAAGGGTTGGCACCTCCTCCAGAGAGGAGACCACTCAGGTACTCATCTGGCTGCGCCCCGAAGGAGCTTAGGTGACACTTGGCCGTAGCGGACTCAACTTTGTACACCGCGGAGCCACAGATGAGCCCACTTGGACTCCGTAGACTTTAGGGGAGCTTAAAGGTCCCCAGCTTTGGAGCCACAAATTCTTACCTGACTAAGTCAAGTCAGCCAGACCGCTCATTTATTCACTCATTTGCACACCAGTTTAAAACATCGCCTCCCCTCTTTTGGAAGGCCCTGACCTATGACTTCCCCCGCTTTGAGAAGACCCTGATGTCTTCCCCTGCTGGGAAGACCCTGACCTGTGTCTTCTAACTGAAGACTAGGAGGTGATCAAGCTCCTCTTCTGTCCGGAGACAGGACCTGACCAGCCCCAGGGCCTTATCTCATCCTGTGGCCATTCCTAGTGAGTTGATCTGTCCCTCCAATGAGTCCGGTTGGGGGCTCTGCCATCCTGGGAGTTGGGGCACTAGTCAAAAGAGAATCCAGAATATCATCAGATGGCACGCCTTCTCGTTTGTCTCAGAGCCCTTCCTCTCCAGTCTGGCCAAGCCACCAGTCCGGCGGCTCAAAGGGCCGGCGTGGTTGGAATCTTGCTAGGGCCTCTAGAAATGTTGCAGAAATGTTGTGAAACAAGACCAGTGAGAAACCAAGCAGCACTTGGAGAGTTGTAGAACTCAGGTTTATTACGCTGGCAGTCCCAGAAGAGCTAGCACTCTGAAGATCTGGGCACCCAGCTCAGGGGTAACCTTACTTTTATAGGGCTTAACAAGCAAAGGCAATACATTTGTTCTTAGCCATTTGAGTGGAAAATTCCTCTTCAACACCTCAGGTAACATAGATGGTCAGAAAAAAAGTATTTTTCCCCCTCAGCTCTGCCACTTCTAATTTGATAGGACTTTTCAATAAATCCCTTTGGACACTTTTTAAAAATACTAATACCTGGATTCCACCACCAGAGAATCAGATATAGTCAGTCTTTGGTAGACTTGATAATCATTATTTTTAAATCTCTCCTGATAATTCAAATGTTCAGCCAGGACTGAAAAACTTTTTCAACCACCTTAATTTACCTCTTAATTTCCTCACATGTAAAATGAGAGAGGGAATAAAATAATTAATAAAATGAGGATGTTAGTATGGATTATCATTAATTATCTTAAAACCCATTTGTTCTATAATTCTCTGAATCTAAATGCACGAAGATAAGCAAATTTCCCAGATCTATAGAGCTATCTAGGCGTAGGGGAAAAGATCTGACCAAAGTTCTAGTTAACCGGAGTCTTCAAGTCAGAGAAAAGTGAGCTCCTTTTTTAGTGTGTCTTATCACAGCAGAGCAGGATTCTGAATTTCCCCTCAGGACCATGCAAGACTTTGTGAAGAAGTAGAAGCTGTAATGCTTAATGGAAGAAAATACTGAAAACATGTTTAAATGCATAAAAATTTTTTAATGTAGGAAGGAGACATGAGAACTAAATGTTAAATGAACCTATATTCAGGTACTGCAATGTGCTGATCAGCCCTAAGGACCATAAGGAAACCTACAGAACAAGGAAGATTCCTGCTTGGATTACTAACAAACCATTTACATCATCCTCAGAAAAAAAAAGAAAAGTCATAAAGTACTGCATTTGGGCCTGGTTTGTATAAATATCCCACCTCTCAAAATGTACAGCAGGAGAAAGGTTTTTAATGTCTGAGGGTTTCCAGGGAGTGTGGGGGTGTGGAATTCAGTTTTCTTTTTATGGTTTATTTTATAGCCATTGTTTATATCATGTCCAGGTGGCATTCTAGGCATTTCTGACCACTTCTGATCCAGAGTTCTGGAATGAGTTTGGCATCTCACTTTGAAGAGCTCCATGTGCTTAACTCCCACATGCCAGAGGTTTCTAGGTTTCCACTAGGGGGCTACACAAAAATGTAGGCCAAAAAAAATAAATAAATAATAGGCTGGTGATAAGCAGGGGAATTCTTAAAAGGTTAGCTGGAAAAACAAACAAATTAACCAGGTGGGTTGGGAGAGGGAAGCAAAACATTGCAGGAAGGCGCCACCACTCGGAGGGAAGTGTACACTCACTCCCCTACCTTCCTGGGCTCAGAACAATTCCCAAGGCTGCCACCATGCTGGCCAGCAGGGGGCGCTGCCTTGCCTGGACCCCGAGAGCCAAGATGGGGCCAGAACCTTTTCTCCTGATTCTCCTTAGCAAGCCTGAACAAGGGCTGAACCTTTCCAAAGACTGGTACAGCATGGTAATAAACAGAGAGGGTATCATGGGCATAAAAGTGTCTAGCTTAACGAAAGTCAAGGTTTCTGATCTCATAGTAGCTAAATGGCCTCCAAGCCCCTTGGTCAATTCACCAGTTACCTTGAAGTGCCTACTCTGTAGTAGACTCAAAAGAGGAAGGAAAAGGAGTGACTGTATCTATTGTGCTACCAGAGCTTTAGACAAATCAATGAAATTTGGAGTGAGGCTCATGTTTCTGGCTTATTAGTGGAAAATCTTAAGCTCAAGTAGAGCATAAGTAATTTGCTACTAAGTGACAGTGTTGGGAGCTATTCCTCAACTTTTCACAGCAACACACAGCTTTCACACAAGCCAGCACCATTTTTCAGTGTCCAACTCATCTGATTTTCTTAATCATAAATAGCTAACTTCCATGTGAGAGGACATGGGAATGTCTCACAAATCCTGATAGCTTCCAGAACCAACATCTGCTGCCAATAGCCGAGTTCACTACTATTTATTTTCATAAATGCTCTTTTCTGCTTTCTTTGTTCACAGTGGGCTGTTGCACAGAAGATACGTTTCCTCACGGAACTGTTCAATTGTTTTCCTTCTTCGAGAAAGAAGCAGGGCAAACCCCAGAGGTCCAGAGAGCCTAAATGATCAGAAATTCTTGGAAACCAGGATCTCTTCAATAGATTTAAAATAAAAGATTTGATAAGATTCAAAATATGTTGATTTATTTTAAGGAATGGAAAGATGTTTTCTTAGCATGATGAAGATTTCTAGATCTAGATGACTAGTGGGTTTCCCTTGGTATGCCATATCTATTCATTTTGTACCAGTTATCTTTAGTGTTTTGTAATCAATCGGACAAGTTTACTATGAAAACAGGTGAGAAGAAACATCAAGCACTTACCAACGTTAATCTATTTAGATGTACCTTTGTAAAATTAGAAGAAGATAATGATACCAGCAATATTTATTATTGTTTGATGTCATTTTGAAAGACCTGGTCAAATCAGTAAGATAAGAAAGAAAATGTGGTTAAGAAATACAGAAAAGAAGAAACTACTAAAGCATTATCTCTAAGTGATATTATTTAAGTAGGAATAAAACACAGATCAATTAAAAACTTTTTGAATTATATTGAGTTTAGAAGTGGCCAGATATAAACATGTGTGTATGATTATCTTGTAAATAGTTCTACATTTGAAGTCATTATATACGAAGACATTAGTTGTACTGTGAGAAGATGATTATGCATATACACACATATAAACTTAATGTGACCTATGTTACGAAAATAACATTTTATTTAAAATTTGCTAATCTTTGAAAGCAGCAAGATAAGAGTTACAATAGAAAATGCTTACTGACTTAGTGCTTATGATACTCACTTATAGCATCATTGCTGAATTAATCATAAATCATGGTCCCCAGGTTTATTGGCTCAAAACTTGGTTTTGTTTCCAAGAAAAAAAAATGTGAGTCTAAACAAATTCATAGATCACCCACACATAACCCAAATTAAGATATGTTACAAAATAACTGTCAAAGTCATGAAAGTCAAGAAAAGACTGAGGAATTACTCCAGATTGAAGAATAAAGAGTCATAACAACTAAAAGCAACATGCGATTCTTTTTTTTTTTACCTCCTATAGCACCTGATATTCTTCCCATCCAAGTACTAACCAGGCCTGACCCTGCTTAGTTTCTGAGATCAAATGGGATTGGGCACCTTCAGGGTGGCATGGCTATAGACTCAACATGTGATTCTGAACTGAGCTCCCTTGCTGTAAAAGACACTATTGAGGCAATTGGCAAAACTTGAATGGGATCTTAGAATTAGATTAGTAGTAACATATCAATGTTCATTTTCAAATTTTGGTGGCTGATGATTATGGTTAAGTTGGAGAATGTTCTTGTTTGTATGAAATACACACTAGTGAATTTGGTAGGGGTAGGGGTGGCAGGAGGTGGTAGGCATTATGTCTTCAATATGGTTTATATCTCAGTTGGTTCAAGAAAAAGAAATCTCTTGGAACTCTACTTGCAACTTGTATGTAAATTTGAAAACATTTTTCAAAATGAAAAAAAATCATATTAAAAAATATATCACAGTGGGAAAGTTCAAACAGAAGAGTTTTAAATCTAAGAGGAACTGAGTCAAATTTTCCAGTGCATGTATGTTGCAAAATTTTCAAAATCAGAGATGAGAATGAGCACCTGAAAGTCTGGTACAAAAGAACATAAGTGAGATGGTCTTGAGAGATCACCTAAGATACTTGTAAGGACAGGCTAGGATATGACACCTGAGTGGTCTGGCCTGTTACAGGGCCAGAGATCGTGAAAACAAAAGAGAAGTAGTTAGAGTCCAGAAACAAAATACTAATTCCAAGAAACATTCCAAGTAGGGCTATTAAAGTTCTGATTTACTGTTTGGATTTGACATGAAAGGGATGATAAATAGCAATCGGCACAGATGCACATGAAGTCACATAAGACTAATCTCATCTTCTGCTTTGACAAGGTAGAAATGCAGGGAATATTTTATGTCTCTACTTCAGCAAAGCATTTGATAAAGTCTCTTAATACAATGGCTGCCTTCCTAACCAATTAAACCAGATCTTGTAATGCTGTGGCAGAAGCTGCCTCCTCAGGCCCATCTTGTTGATCATATTTATAAATGACTTAGATGAACACACAAAATCTCATCACAATAGATGGACAGACAACAAAGAGAGAAAATAATATGGATAATAGAATCAAGAGCTAGAAAGTTCTTGCCAGGCTGAAGCAGTGGATTATATCCAAGAAAATAAATGAAATGGCACAGGTAAGAATTTTTTGCCCTTGAGGAATTGCAGAAGTATAGGACAGAGGTGGGGTGATTATGAGTAGCTTATCAGCAGTACCTTTATTCATGTTACATTAATTGAGTGCTTGCCCATCGTAGGGATGTGCTAGGCACTGCAGATACACAAGTGAATCAGAGTTCCTGCCCTCAGTGACCTTGCTGTCTAATTGGAGATATAAAGAAGACAATAGGAAATTAAAATGCTGCATGACAAAGACTACTAATGCTAAAGAACATACAAGGGGAGTGCTTTACTCTTGTGGGATTCAGAAATGTTTCCCAGAGTAAGTCACAGCTGAGTGGAGACCCAAAAGATGAGTAAGAGTAATGTTGAGGGAAAGAGTTTTTAAGGCAAATGCAGCAGCAATTCAAAGATCTGTAGATGAGGAAAGGCATGGCTCGCTGATCCTTGAAGTCCCTAGAGGACCAGTGTGGCTGGAGTCTGAGGCTAGTGGAACTAGAAAAGACAGCAGGGAAGGACCAGAGGCAATTACAATAAATAACCTAAGGGAAAAAGTGCAAAGTAATAGATAACAGTTAAAGATATGAAAGAGGAGAAATCTACAGAACTTAGTGATTACTTGGTTTAGAGCAATGAGAGAAAGGAAGACATCAAGTAGAACAGCAGGATTATGTTGTCCTGTGTAGCAATTTAGTTTTTCATTTAATACTCCCAACAACGCTAAGATATAGATGATTTTATTATATCTACTTTACGGAAGTGCAAACTCAAAGAAGTTAAATAACTTGGCAGAGTTAAGGCTAGAAAGTAATAGGTTTGATATTTAAACCCAGATGAACTAAAATACAATGAACTGGCCATTTATTTTCACATATCAGGTATAAGACATAAATAGGGAATGGTTTTTTAATATCAATTCCTATTTAACCTTAGAAGTTTATGACTCCACCTTATTTTCTGAATTTTCAGTTTTTTGTCCATTGATGTTCATAGATGTCCAAAAGCACTGACATTTTAATGACAGGTCATAACAAAGGCACTAGTGAAGTGTCTTCCAGATCCTCCTTTGTTACTAATGGCATATCCAACAGGAGAGGGGGTGCAGAAGTCCTGGAAAGTGATGACTCTAGGGGTTCTGGCTTAGGCAACTCATTTACAAAGACAAAGAACACAGGAAAGCTATCCAGTACAAATCCAAATAGCTATTCTTTTGGATCTGAAATAAGCACATGTTCCCTCTAACTTTAACCTTTTATTTTTAGGTTAACAGACCTATAAAAATTAGTCGAGAATTCTCTGAGCAGACTCTTGGATTCCAAATATTCCTCTATCAGTATCACCTACTTGGAGGAGCAGCCCAAAGTTCTAGGAGAGAAGAGGGGTCTTGTGGTGCTGAAAAGGGCCCCAGAATGTCTGATTTAAGGAGTCAGTATTTTAGGTAACATTTTAAAAATTTTTTTAAAATAGAGTAGTAACAACTATTTAATACAGAAACATTATAATATTTGGAAAGAGCACAAATCTAAAAAAAAAAAAAAAAAGCATTAATCTCAACGACCAAAGATAAATTCTTCGTACTTACAGATTTCTAACCAGTGTTTTTCCCGATTAAATTTAAAACTAAAATGTGTGATGTAATAAATATTGTTATGTTCTGCTTTTTTTGCTTAGCAGTATAAAATGTATGTTTTCCTTCCCATAAACTCTCTCCTGAAGTATAACTTATAATGGCAGCATAGTTTTTCCATTCTAGATTGATATCCTCATAATCGAGTATTTCAGTTATTTTCCCTACTCAGGACGACAGCCTGAGAGCTGATTAACTGTGTTGAAATTTTGCCCTCTTTGGCAACCTTTCCTGATGTGCTGTTTCAAGTACATGCGATTACCAGGGCGGGAACTTGTTCTTAAAGTTGTTGTTTCTTTGAATTGAAAGTGTTAACAACATAGTGCACTGCTGGCCAAACAAAAATAAGGTTTTAGAGTGTAAATCTAAATATTAACGAGCACGAGAGCATGACAGTTATGATAAACTCAGAAATCTGTTCTTCGAAAGTTAGGCTGTGTTTATGCTGTCTGAATTTTCTGTTTATTCATCTATTATCCTCCAGCCTTGTGTAAGTAACCAAGAAACTTCCAATCTTTTGCGGTCTTAAGGGAAGAAATTCTGGTCTCCGCTTGGCCCGCGGGATTCAAGTAGCGCAGCGCCCCCAGCAGGCCGATGCGGCGGCCGCGGGCACCCGAAGGAGACTCCCAAGACGTCCAAGGCGCGGCAGTGTGGAGTCTCCCGGTTCGCCTCCTCTCTTCCAGGTAGCGGCTCTCTCCGGCGCTTTGCCCCGGGATCAAGGTTTGTTTCAATACAGGAAGCGGGTTTCCCTCTCCTATGTCCAGAGCTAATCCCCTCCGCAAGAGAGCAAGGGAGCTGAAGGTCTGGCAGAAAGACCCCATGAGCCCGGACACTCAGGGCTGTCCCGGGCCAGTGCCACTGGAAGTTCTTATTAGAGCAGCTCGTGGGCAAATCAGCCCCGCCAACCTGGGCATGTGTAGCCGCTCGGTGGGAGCATGGCTTTTCCAGAGCAGATGACGTGAAGCGGGCTCCCTTCCCTCACCCACTTTCCACCCCCATCTGATTCTGCACCAAAAAAACAGGGCACAGTGATAGGAGTGTGGGGGTGAGATGTGAAGTTGGGGTTGGAAGGAAAGGCTGTGAGAGAGGTGCAGAAGCTTGTGACTGGGAACAAGGAGGAATCTGTATACAAAAGAAGAAGCATTTACAAGGAAGGCTGGCAGGATCTCGAATATTCGGAGATGAAGGGTGCAAGTTACTCAGCTTCCTAAGTCAGTTCTGGAAGGGGTCTAGCCATCCAGGTGAACGGGGACCCCCTTCTCACAGGCCACACTAATGGGCCTGGTAGAGTCTGTTATGGTAGTGACAGTTGGAGGCAGGGGTCTGGTCACTGCACTGGCAAAGCACTCAGTGACTCTGACATCCCAAGTACTGTTGTGGCAGTTGTGCACAGAGTGGCTTTTGGTCCAGGGTACAGATGGAGTTCTGCACATATCTGCTATGGTGGCCAAATCCTCATGAATTCAGAAGGTGTTGATTTGCTTGTATTTACCCCTATGGATCAGCCGCTGTCGCCTCATCATCACATTATATTGTCAGTGGTGTCCAGCAAGGACCCATGACCTAGGTTTGTTTATATGATGTGTTAAGAAGAGCAGGGCTGGAGTGAAGACATTTTGCTCCAAGAAGAGGAGGAGAAGAGGTCCACATGTTTTCTGTGTTTCATGTTCTCTGTGAAAGCAGGTCAAGGAAGAGCCAGGTCAGAGACGAGGCTATGGTCCCTTTCTCTAAGTATTTCTAAGAACTCGTGGCCCAAACACTTAATGTAAAATCTCTCCTCCTGCCCCTGTCTACACTTATTATTCTTGTACTCAGGGAAACTACTGTTTTCACATCCTCCTTCCAACTCATACCCCTTTTTTTCTCTGAGTATAAGGTGAGGAGAGGAGAGAAGGGCTTGTCAGTAAAGGAGGTGCCTACCACCCACTTGCCTCTCTTCAAGGGCCAGTCATACAAAGTTATTTCTAAACTCAAAGTGACTCTTGCCCTTTATTTGAACAGATCAGTTAATCCAAAGATTCCATCTCTCCAATATTTGCATCTATCGGCCACCAATACCACAGCCTGAGAGGGAGGTGGGTGTCACTGTCAACTCTTTTTAACAAGGAAGAGCTCAGAAGGGAATTGCCAGATACACATGGCTTGCATCCTAGAAAACAGTCCCACGTCCTTAAAAACATATGCTTATTCCAAATGCTGTGAAAAAGAAAATATGAGCATTCCAATTCTAAGGGAGTAGACTTCATGTTTCCTCCACATATTTCTGCAACTCAGAGTAAAGATTCCCAACTCTTCCATGTATAGGGTCCATCTTCAGGAAACTTCACACCTGGTGCTCAAGATTTCTGAGTAATGACTGGGTGTCAGGGCAGGGTTTTTGCAGAGCAGATAGCAGCCGCAGAGATAGATGTGTCCCTCCCCGAAGTGGCTATTCCTTGCACAAATGGAAATTTTATTGCTTCTCTCCTTCTTCTAATCCTGTTGAAATCATATTGTAGATATTTTCTTCCCAAATCTCAGGATGACAGCTGTATGGAAAACTCTCGAGCCTGTCAACCATCTTAAGCAAATTGCCTAGTAGGACTAATTTAATGATTACCATTTCATATCTAGAGTGTTTTCCAGCATCATCACACACAGTGCCTAGGACATCACTACAGATATGAAGAAAGAAACCTGCAGTTTGGCGTCTGTCTGTCACAAGATTGCTATTGGAGGTCTGCAGATCACTTCATCTTTTACTCCTCGTCTCTAAACTGAAGGTTAAGACTGAAGAGCTCTTTCAGCTCTGTCATTCTCTGTCTTTCACTCCCCACTTACAAATTACTGGATGTGAGCTCGTGTGTAATTGTGTATGTGTGTGTGTGTGTGTGTGTGTATGCATATTGGTTTATACATGTCCAGAAAAGGAGAACTATTTTACTTGCTTATTGGGTTTCTATTTGAGAATCGTTAATACAATTAAGTCTAATTTTTCATAAAAGCAGTTGTTTGTGCATTTAAAAGTTCAAGTAATGGCCAGGAAGATTGGGTATTTGTTTTGTTTCCACAATTAAAATTGAGCGTTCTCATTATGAAAGAAGCTGCCCGAGACTTGGGTCTTCATTTCAGTAAGGCAAGGAAAGAAATCAGTACATATGCTTTCACGGAACTTCAAGATCGACTAAGTTAGGGAATTTGCTAATGAAGATGATGGGTGGTATACACAGTCAATCATTAAGTTGTCGTGTAAGTAAATTTCATATGTCTTGATAGGTCTTCTGGACAGATAAGCCTCAAAAACCTTTTGTCTAATTAGGCAACAGGGCAAGGCTGAATAATCTCTGTCAAGAAACTGAGTTGAGATCTAATACCTAGATTTCATTTCCTCTAACTTTTAGCTGCTTTATAATTGGCAACAACTATATAAAAGAATAGAGACAGAGATCTAGCAAAAAGGTTTTTGAAATGAATTAAATAAAAATCCAAAAACTTTCACAAACTCTTATCAAAGAGAAAAAAAAAAGTCAACCAGAAAACTGGACTTAAAACAGTTTATTTTCTCATTAGAAAATAACAATAACATTAAAAACATTACCCTACAATATCATATTTAGAAATATAGAACAGAGAAGTGGGATATGGGGAATTAGGAATGAGTCCTAGGAAGCTTGTGATAATTGGATAATTGGGTCCTGGTTGCTCAAAAGAGACTGAGTACCACAAGACCATCTATCACAAAAGACAGTGTAAAAATACCGCAGGAACACACATTTATGGAAGCCTGATCTGTGCTTAACAAAGAGCTGGAAGTTATGACAAAAAAATAACCAAGATATAGCCCCTTTCTCTCAGGAATTTTCAGTCCAGTGGTCCTGGTACCAGAGGGGAAGGATAGCAGGTATAAGGTAGGTAAAGTGGAGCAGAGAGCTGTGACCCACTGGAGGATGGTCCAAATACATAAACAACAGGGTGGGAAATATTGGTTGTTTTGGGATGAACCAGTCTTCACTTCCTCTTCTAAGAACTATAGTCCAGTTTTCTTTGGAAAACTAACCTTCCACCCTGTCCCCAGTCTGTGGTTTGGGTGGATTGGCTCTACCACCGCTGCAGTGATGAGCTAATTAATGCTTGTATCTCATTTATCAGGACACAATGGTTGCTTTTTAGATGGGTACTCGACCCAGTTAGAGACATTCCTATGAATATTAGGGGATGAAGGCAGGTGCTTTTTTTTCTGCTGGACTTTTTCTTGAGAGAATGTAAGGTCTAAAGTTGCTGCAGCTATCTCACAAATAAGGAATTTCTGCCTGATAGTAGAACTATGATGGAGGAAAGAGGAACATAAAAAAACGAATAAACTGGGGTCTCCTTTCATCATCTGAGTACTGATAAACTGCTCATTAAGCCATACCTATTCTTTATAGCTTAGGACAGTTTAAACGTATATTCAGCTTCTTAGGACATCAGAAAGACCAAGTACATGAAGGGAAGGGGTTTGAGTGGTTTTAAATGGCAGAAAGAAGATTATAGTAAATTTTAGATTAGAAATCCTTTCAGAATAAATCTAAATATTTATTTATTTATGCAGGGGTAGCATTTTCTAAGTAAAATAGTCAAAGTAGGTCTCCTTGAAATATGACTGTTAAGCAAAGACTTAAAAGGAGTGAAGAAATTAGAATGGAATGGAGAGGGGCTGGAGTGGCCCGAAGATGGCGACATGCCTGGTGTCTTCAAGGAATGGCAAAGAGACCAGGGAACTAGAGAAGACTGAGTGGGAGGAAGAATAGTAAGGGATTCATTCTGAAAAATAACGGATTTGGGAAACTAGATCATGTAAGAGCACATGAACTTTGGTAAGGATTTTAACTTTCACTCAAAATGAAATGAAGAAACTCTAGAGAATTTTGAGCAGAGTTGCATGATCTGAGTTATGTTTTAAAAGGATTACTCTGGCTGCTTCTTGGGTAGCAGGGGTCAAGGGTGGAAGCAAGAAGCCCAATAACCCCAGTGAGAGCTGGTGATGGCTCAGTTTGGGAGTAGCAGTGAAGTCAGTGAGAGGTGGTGAGATTCTGCATGTTTTGAAGGTAGAAACAACAAACTCCACTGACAGGTCAGATGTGGGCTGTAAAAGAAAAAAGACTATTCAAGAATTAGAGAGGATGGAGTTACCTTCAACTGAAATGACCAGATTGGGAGGAAGTGTAGAAGACATGATCAGTATTTCCACTGGGAATGTGTCAGATTTGATGTACTTATTAAGAAGACATCCAAGAGGAAATGTTGAGTAGAAAGTTGATTGATAAGTTCAGGGTTCAAGAGAGAGAGCTGGGCTGAAGATTTGGACATTGTCAGAAAACTGGTGGTGTTTAAAACCATGACTATGAAGGGGAGTGCCTGTAGAAATAGAAGAGAAAGGATAACTTTTCTTAGAAATCTCCAACATTAAGAGTTCAGGGAGAAGAAGAAGACCTGATAAAGGAGACTAAGAGTTCAATGATGTAAGGAGGAAAAAAATCAAGAGAGAATGGTGTGCTATAAGCCAACACACATCCTTATTGCTGCTGTCTGTCTTAAGGGCAACAGGACTGTACTCACAATGCTTTTCATACCTGTTTCTGTCACAAAAAGCTCTTTCTCAGGTCACTCTCATCAATGAGCCAGGAGTGATTAACTCTGCCAAATGCTGTTGAGCACAGAAAATCAACCCTATCAGAGTGTGTGTGTATGGGGGGTCTTACTCCAAATGCAAAGGCCTCCTCCATGACTCTCGTTGATGGAGCTGAGGAGTCTGGGGAATTAATTGAAGAGATGTCCAAATTTCTGGGTCTAGAAAGACAATCTCTTCCAAGAGACAAGTAGGAAGACAGTCCACATCTGAGATGTCCCTGTCCTAGAGGAGGAAATGAAGACACAGAGAGTAGGGCATCTGCATTTATTTCCACCTAGATACTGTTCTCTCCTTAACCATACCCTCAGACTCTCAGTACTTCACATTATCTGTGTTGTCTCCGTCTCTCCTCATCCTCTAAGTACTCATCTGAGCAACTTACTTCATCACATCCTCCTTCCTTCTCACACATCCATCTCTATCTCCCCCTTTCTATTCTTCCTTCCCATCTCACTGCCCAGGACCAGCAGATTCTCTTGGAGATCTCTATAGATTACAGATAGATCCATCTCATATTTAGAGTGCCACATAGTATTAATAGAATCCCCACAGCAAGAAGACATGATTTTTAACACCCAGTTTTATCATTAATTTTTTTAAATGAGGTTGACATATCACCCAACCTAGACTGTTTTTCAATGGGAATTGAGGGGTTTTGTATAAATGTCTTGAGAAGTTATTTCCAGCTCAGATTCTATTCATAAATCTAATAATCTGATTAAGGAGTGTAAGGATGTGTGTGCGTGTGTGTGTGTGTGTGTGTGTGAAGGTATATAGGAACTTTGGTTGACATTTATGCATTGTCTATGTAAATCTGATTTTCCTAAATCACTGTGAATTTACGCAGAAAAGGTATGATTACCTGAAATAAAATTGTTCTTATGTACAGATTACATCATTATTTTAAGACTATGCAAACAATTTTTAAACTGGTTTCATTGTAGGGAAGATGATAAGTACTGTTGCTCAGAACTGTCATTCAATTAAGCAAGAGAAAAGATTTGCACAAAAGACTGTAGGGTGATTTCAAGCCTCTGAGACTAGTTCAGAGGACTGGTCAATACACTGGAAGACACCTCTCAGTCAGCAGACATCAATGTTGTTTGTAGTTTCCTCCTTAACTATCTCTGATAAGATTTGTTCCTTTCACCTATCTTTGGTTTAATAGTCAATCAAGAGTCCTAAAACTTATTAGACCCAATAGGAAACTTTGTTTGACATGTGCTATTTATCCTAAGACATCTTGGCTTCGCTCATCATTTATATACGTTATAATTTTCCATTGGGCATTGGAAATGAAGGAGGGCACCAGGACTGATTTCATGATACTTCATCACATGGGTGTACATATTTCATTCTAAACATTTTTATTAAGCCTCACAACAATGCTGTCCTGTAAATAAACCTCCTCCACTCATATCTCCTCCATGATATAGACTTGTATATGTGCTCAGGCCCCAGAGTGACCCACCATCAGACTCATTATGTCTGTGTTTGTTAGGAATTTTACTGTTCCCTAGTAGAAAAGGCAAGCTCTTTGTCTGAGGTTATATGGTTTGTGACTAGCAGAACTATAAGTCAAACTCTGATTTGCCTTTTTATTTTATTTTTTGATCTTTTTAAACTTTAACATCCGTCTCTCTGGATGTTAGGCAAGTAGGAGACCAATATGGAGTAAGTGATGATGCTCCATGCAGGAAAATGTCCTGGCTTTGGAGGAAGAATGCACCTTGACGATGTAAGAGGCCAAGGATCCCTTCGAAGAAAAGGCTCCCTCTACTAAAAATATCAGCAGTGATGACTATGGTTGAAAAATAAGTGGATTAGCGCAAACAGAAATTCAGGAAAGTAGACTGTCGACCTAGGGAAACCCAAAGGTGTATCTCAGGGTTTTCTAGAAGTCAGACATCCCTGACCACAGCTCCATTTCACTTGTGCTATTAGTTAATATCATCCATTTTATCAACTGCTTTTATACAACTTGGTACTAAGCAATAATATACATGAAATGATGGACTAGTGTGTGTTAATTTCTCACTTAACACATGGCAATGAACACTCTTAAATATCTGTGTACCCCCTAACATCAGTAATCTCATTTCACAGCTGCCGTACATATTTCATAATATGTATACAGCTATATCTAGAGCTGTAACTCGAAAAATACTACCTAGAAAAATGTTTTCACAGAAGAATAAAGGATCTAAGGACAGTAGAAAAAATGAAGCCCAGGGTCAATGATTTGGCCATATTTATCAAATTCTACACAAAAGAGAGACTAAATCATGCAGGTAGGTACTCTAATCATTTATTATGAAAGTGTGCTCTAATTGTTTCCTCAGACAGTTCCTCAAATTGACAACTGATCTGATGAAAAATGTAATTCCTGTGATCATCTATTTCTCTTTGCTCTTTTTTCATGAGTAAAGCAAGATGTTACAAGGTGATTTTTTTTCTCTTTCAGTTTGGGTAAGGGTCTTAAAAAATAGCAAGTTGCCAATATGAGTTGCTGTCCACCTATGCATGACTTAGCCAGAAAGAGATGAAATCCCGAATTCTAGTTCTAATGCCCTCACCTTTGGGAGTAAGAAAACAAAGCAGCATGTTTTGGCTCATCATAAACATCACCAAGGGGTTAGAGCACTACTGGGTACCACATTGACACCTTGATGAATGGGATTGACATTCCTTATTAAGACAGATTTTTTTTTAAACCTGGTATAATGTTCTATGCTATATGTTTTAAATACACACACATATTCCACATTAAATTTCCCCTACAAAGCAGTTACTTATGTATTATTGTTATCAGCATTTTGCAATTTAGGAGACACAGGCATAGAGAGAAATAATAACTGACCAAGTCTTATAGTATAAGTTTCAGTAGAAAGAGTCAGGACTGGAAACAGGACAAGGCTATTCAAAATCTATACTCTTAATTGCTGTACCACAAAACGTATATAATCATTTTATTTACAAAGATGCCAAACTATATATGTAATTAATAAATTTCTGTGAGCCCTGAGGTCTCAGTTAATGCCTCTATGTACTCAATATGCAATGGGTGAATTTCACTTGAATGCAACTTTCCAATTTTTTAGGAAAACACTTTGTATTATCCCTCTTTAGACATACCTGTTCATAATTCCATCTGAGTTTTTTTCTTCCCTCTCCAGGGAGGGGAAGAACTATTTTTAGTTGAAGAAAAGAAGAAAGTCTCATTCTTTTTCTATGTCATTCCAGAAACCTAATCAAAGAGATCAAGTTATGCTTTTGTTCAATGGTCTTCAGAGAGGATAGGTAGGAGCACTTACACATAAAGAAGGCAGGCCTGGGACCACCTTGCTGACTCTGAAAGACCAGGGAGAGCCCAGAATTCCAAATGTCTTTTGAGCTTAGAATTAGTTAAATCTCACTCCATTTGCTGCAACTCAATTAGCCTGCACCATATTATCATGACAGCCCTTCAAAAAGTACCAGCAAGCAGTGTGCATTGTTGTTCCCACACATAGCTCTTGCATTAGGAAAGCCATGTGCAGAAAGTTATTGACAGTTAACATATCACTATAAGCAAGTTAACGGTAGATATTGCAAGGCTACTTCAGGTTGACGAAATTGCAAGCATTGAACATCACATTTTTATGCACGGGTTCTTGTTAAAGAAGACAATGAGAAATGCTGAGGCCAATGTTCTCAACAGTGGTTTTTACCACAAACACAGAATTCTTTTCTTGGGATAGTATCTTATAATGTTTCTAGATTTCAAAAAAATGACTTAATAAAATTAGGGCATAATTCTGGCTATTCTTCTCAGTGGTAGTATGGATCAGATAGAGAAATATGCACTAAATTGGTCTTTGGCAAGGCAGGTTGTGCTAATGAGAAAACAGAAAGAGCAATGAAAAGTTTCTTTTGTCTATTAGGACAAAGTTACATCTAAGTTACAGTGTATTTTAATTAACACAGTTTACATTTATCTCTGCTTTATATAAAGAAGTCTTCTCTAAAGTATCTTAAATATCTAACTAGATCATTTGTACTAACCCTGGAGGCAAAGAAGGGCAGTTGAAATTGTATAGAGGAAAGCTATAGATGAAACAATCAGAAAAATCTTAGAAGGCGTGCTCTGGATACAATTTTAAAGGAAAGGCATGGTGCAAACGGGGCAGGGAGTTATGTGAGTTGCTCCTCAGGACACTTGTAACAAGCCTGACATATTATAAACACATTGTCTACAGGAGCCAGGCAGGTGCTGTCACTGAATGAACAGACAGGATGTAAATCAGTAGGGAGGAGCCGAGTCAGTAGAGACCCCCTTCAACAGAGGTGGTAGCTGCTCAACGGTAATTGATCCCTTACGGTCATGGAGACTCAGGGCACCAGTCAACATCTCCTGAATTTTTTTTCATTTTTTTGTCTTTACTGAAATATAATAGACAAATAGTTGCTTTGTAGTTACATTGTACAATTCGATTTTTTTCAATTATAGTTGGCATACAATAATATACCAGTTTCAGCTGTATAGCATAGTGATTAGAGATCCACATAACTCGTAAAGTGATCATCCCACTAAATCTCATGCCCCTCTTCCCCTTATATATTTATTACATTATTAACCATCTTCCTCATGCTACACTCTACATCTCCATGTCTATTCTGCAACTATCTGTTTGTACCTCTTAATCCCTTTGCCTTTTTTTTGTCCCCTCCAGCCCCCCTCCCATCTAGTATCCTTCTAAATATTCTCTGTATCTATGAGTTTATTTCTGAGTTTGTTGTTGTTGTTGTTCCTGCTGTTGTTGTTGATTTTGTTCTTTAGATTCCACATGTATGTGAAATCATGTGCTATTTATCTTTCTCTATCTAACCCATTTCATTCAGTGCAATATCTTCTGGGTCTATCAAGGCAATATCTTTTTCCATCCCCTTCCTTTTAGTCTGTGTGTGTCTTTTAATCTGAAGTGAGTCTCCTGTAGGCAGTATATGTAGTGGTCTTGTTTTCTTATTCATTCAGCCACTCTATCTTTTAGTCGGAGCACTTAATTCTTTTCCATTTGAAGCATTTGTTGATAGGAATATAGTTGTTACCATTCTTAATTCCTGTTTTTGATACATGTTTTATCTTCTTAAAGAATTTCCTCTTAATACTTCTTAAAGAAGTATTACAGGAAATGTTGGTGATGATAAATTTCTTTAGCTTATTTTTGTCTAGGAAGCTCTTTATCTGTCCTTCGACTCAAAATGATAGCTTTGTTGGATAAAGTATCCTTGGTTGTAGACCTTGGTTTTTCATCACGTTGAATATTTTGTGCCAAGCCCTTCTCTCCTGCATAGTTTCTTTTGAGAAATCAACTGCCAGTCTTAAGGGTGCTCCCTTGTAGGTAACTAACTGTTTTTTGCTTGCTGCTTTTAAGATTCTCTCTTTGTATATAACCTTTGGCATTTTAATTATGATGTGTCTTGGTATGGACCTCTTTCAGTTCCTGGGTTTTAGGACTCTCTGAGTTTCCTGGGATTTTATGTCTATTTCCTTCACCAGATTAGGGAAGTTTTCCATCATTATTTCTTCAAATATCTCTTCAACATCTTGTTTCCTTCAGGTACCCCTATGAGACGGATATTTTTACCTTTAATAGTGTCCCATAGGCTCCTTAAATTATTTTTATAGTCTTGGCATCTTTTTTCTTGCCATTCTGATTGAGTGTCCTTGGCTTCCCCATTCTCTATATAGGGCATTTAATCCTCTTCTTTATTTACTTTGTTTATTCCATTTAATATACTTCTCATCTCAGATAATGTGTTCTTCATTTCTGACTGATTCCCTTTTATAATTTCCATTTCCATTTTTGTGTTTTTTATCTCTTTGTTGAAGTTCTCACTGAATTAATCTACACTTCCTATAAGTTCACTGTGCATCTTTATAATCAGTATTTTGATCTCTGCATCTGTTAGATTGCTTGACTCCATTATTTCTGGATCTCTGTTCTGTTCTCTCATATGGTTTCTGCTTCTTTGTTTTCCATTTTTGGCTACCTTTCTGTGTCTGTTTCTATGAACTAAGCAAAGCTCCTAAGTCTCCCGGTCTTATTAGTGTGGATTTGTGTCGTAGGTATCCAGTGGCACAGTTCTGAGAAGGGTTCAGTGGCAGGCCAAATTTAGCCCAAGCCTCTACCCCTCCAGGGCCACCTATTAAGATTCAGGAAGCAATTCACAGATGCTCTGCTTATAGTTGCCTTAAAAAAAAACACATCAGAAACTGAGGCTAGTTGTCTCCAGTGTGAGTCTAGGCACCGCTCAGCAAGGAGCACCTGATTCGCTGAGAATACACCTGGATGTGGCTTGGATGGGGCCAGGAGGTGGGGGAGGCGGAGTTTCAGGGAATCTTCTGGGCATAGCAACCTCTGTTATTGAGTTTTAAGGCATCACAGCTACAGCAGCGCTGTGTCCACGCACCGGGAGCGGGGAGGACTCAACCTAGGAACAATGAATACTGCCCGCACCTCTGTACAGAGCAAATCTCGCTTAAGCCCTCAATCTGACAATTCAGTGTCCCCCTGTAAGTTTCTGGTGACCCCTGCACAGCTGAACCAGCACTGGTGCTCAGAGTGAGCAGGTCCGTCACCGCAAGAGTCTGCTCGTGGACGTGGCTCCTTTAAGAGGCATCGGCCGCTGCCGCTGCAGTAGCCTCCAGCTTACTCAGCCGCTTGAGACCTGGCGGCCAGGTGTCTTTGCTCGTCCTACCTTCTGCTGTTGCAGCGTGATTTCTTAGATTTCTCCCTAGTTGTATGGCTTGTTCATCTAGATCCCAAGCGATTTTTCCTTGCTGTTTGCTCCTTGTTTTTGTCACAACTTTGATTTGGTCGCCAAAGGGATGAACAGAGCCTCTATCATCTAGGCCACTTTTCCCCTCCCTCCTGAATTTTAAAAATAAGAAAGGAATGCAAATCACTGTGTGAACTATCCCAATATGAAAAGTTAAAAAGCAAAACCCAATTTTAAAGTAACACTATGCTTATCAAAACAGGTTTTTGATCACATACATCTTCTGTGACTGCAGTATGTTTTTTACCTCATATAATAGACACTTAAGTACAGGTCCTTCTACCTAGTGTGGCCTTCAGCAACTCAGAAATGACACTACATCTGATTCATTTTTACATCCTCATCACCTATAAAAATAATTTCCATGAAACTACATTTAAAAAAACCATTTGCTTCATAATAAAAGATATTAATGAATTTCAGCAAGAACAGGATTTTATGACACAGTGCTACTAGCTCTGCACTAGGTCCTGACAAGATCTTCACTATGTCCATGTTGAAATAAGGACATCTATGGTGAAATTACTGCATTTCCAGATGACAGGAATAGAGAAAGGTAGTGAAAATGATGTATATTAGTTTTGTTGAAAGGTTATATGATATCACTTGTACGTGGGATATAAACCTAAAAGCAACAAATGAACCGGACAAACAAACAGAGACTCATGGACATGGACAATAGACTAGTGGTTATCAGAGGGTAGGGAGGAGATAGATAGGGTAAAGGGGGTCATATACGTGGTGACAGAAAGAAATCTAACTATGAGAAGTGAACACACAGTGTAAATATACATTTACTGTTGAATTGTACACCTGAAATTTACTGGATTTTGTTAACCATTATGCCACCATAAAAAATTAATTAATTAATTATTTTTTAAAAGAGAAAGGTTTGATGATATAATGTAAAGGTCTAACCCAGTTTTCAAACTTATGAGGTGAACCAGAAATTTAATTTGAGGCCTGTGCTACTGGGCTATGGGTCCCAACTCTGCACTATTTGTTTGTTTGTTTGTTTTAATTTATTTATTTTTTATTATGGTGGCATTGGTTAACAAAATCCAGTAAATTTCAGGTGTACAATTCAACAGTAAGGCATATATGTATTACATTGTGTGTTCATAGCTCATAGTTAGATTTCTTTCTGTCACCAAATATTTGATCCTTTTTATCCCATCTACCGCCCCCCTCACTCCTCACCGCTACCCTCTGGTAAGCACTAATCTATTGCTCACTCTGCACGATTTAAATAACACCACTAGTTTATTCTGTGGCAAATTTTACAAAAGGACTTTTCTTTGGGTGGAAATGGTTATACTATCTATTGTTACTTGACATGAAATGAAGGCATTGGTCAGGCCAAGACTTAACCAAGAGAAAATGAATCCAATACAAGAGGAACAGAAAAAACAAACCTCAAAGATACATAAGAAACCATTATGTACCTTCAGGATTTTGAGCAGCTGGAAACTCAGACTCGAGTTTATGGCACAGGGAGGTGATGAAATGGAGAATGTTCGGGTAAGAGGGAACCCGGAAGATCACTAAAATGAAAGGGACTTGGATCCACCTGTGCAGACAGCCCTCCTGGCTCTGTTTGCTCCGAGCACTGGGCCAGCCCTTCTATACTTCAGTCCCTCAGTGCCTGCCCCAGTGGAGTTATAAACTCTGTGGCCATTCTGCAGCCAGTGTGTAGTTTTCATCAATGGAGACCAGACCCACTGACAGATCTATGCCTGCAATTAGAGTTGGACCACAGGAGCAGCAGTGGTCTGTCGTTGGTATGCAGTGAAATAGCAAATGACAAAACAAGAGGCTCATTGCACAAGTGGGCCATGTGCCAGTCTGTGGGTTCTTTCAGTCCTACAATCAGACCCTTCCTGCTGGGCCCACCCACAGGGGCCGCTATATATCTGGGTCAACCGAACAGGGGAGACCAGCTGCCCCTGAGCCTCCGGACGACCAGCTGGATCTTCTCTCACGGCAGCCACAGCACAGACACTTGGGTAAGACAGTGATCCCCAGGAGCTGGGAAAGGAGGGCCAGATATGTGACAGCCACTGTGGGAGGGCTGAGCTATAGTTAGTGCCCAGCACTTGACAGACTAGAAAGAGCTGAGAGGAAAGGAAATAGAACTTTGGCGAGGTCAGGGGCCCCTGCGGGGTGAGGGAGGAGAGGGCGTGTCTCTACTGGGCTGGGATGCAGGAGATTCCTCTCTTTTTACAGCAAACATGGTTCCAACTCAGCGGGATTCCCGGCTTTGTCTCCTTCTGCTGCTGGGGCTCTTGGGAGTGGTGATTGCATTCCATGGCGTACCGGGTAATCTAACCCCAGCTCAGTGGTTTGAAGTTCAGCACATAAACATGACCAACAGTCAATGCAACATCGCAATGCAGCCGATTAACAAACATCTTAATTCTTCTGGAAGAAAGTGCAAACAATTCAATACTTTCCTCAACACAACGTTTGCTGCTGTAGCTAATGTTTGTACCACCAGAAACGGAACCTGCCATACCAGCCACTATACAAATTGTCATAACAGCTCATTTCGAGTCAGCGTAACCAACTGCAACCTCACAACACCTTCAAAAGGATATTTGAACTGCAGATACAGTCAATCACAGGCACTGAAGTTCTACACTGTTGCCTGTGAATGCAGAACTCGACAAGACAATGCTACCCACATTCAGGTTCCAGTTCACTTGGATTGGATCTTCTAAGTCCTGGTCAAGCTCATGTGCCAAGCCCCACAGTCACAGCTACTGTTACATCTCACCATCTACCCTAGATATCAGCATCCGTCCTCATTGCCAGCTCCCAACCCTCTTTAAACTTTGCTGAGCTGAAGCTCCTGTGTTCCTACAATAAACTACTTTGCAGAATCACTTACAAGTCTCTGTGTGTCTGAGTGGCCTCTCTGCTGTCATGTACATACAGTCTAGTCCAGAGAATTTTTCCCGTTCTATAATATGAGATTAGAAGAAAATACAGAGACAAGAGGATAGGAGGTTCTTGATAAAATGAAGAGATGCAGACATTTCTCTCTGACTTAAGTTGAAAACCTGAGGCTTCAAATGGTATCTGAATATTTCCATCCAAAGAGGTAAATGAGCCCAGCTGAGTAAGTGGGAAGCAAATGTCTTTGATTCTGTCTGATTAATAAATTATACACTATTTTTATAAATGCTAACTTTATGTTATAAAAAAATAAAAGAAAGGAAAAAAAATGCATTATGTGATGAGATAAAAAAAAATTTTAACCTCAGAGATACTTTCTGTAAGGAGTGTATCAGCTCTGCAGCTATTAATGGTTATACTAGAGGTGGATCCAGAGTCTGAGTCAAATGTAGAATGAGATCAATTGTTCAGGTAGTACATGGCAGGTTCTAGTACTGCCTGGGGAAAGGCAGAATCTTCCCTGGCATTAACTATGTCCTGGAGAAGGGGGAAGCTGGTCTTGTGGTGCTGGAAGGGCAAGGAGGAGGCATTGAACTGGGATCTCAACAGGGCGAGGTGGCTCTTGCCCATTCTGGCCTCTACAGCTGTCCCCTAGGGGGAGTCAGTGGCTCATTCACACTCGGGTCAAGAAAGGACACAGGCTCCAGAATTAAAGCATTGCAGAGCCACAGAAAGAAGGGGTAAATCATGAGATCCCCTACCCCATCTTCATTAAGAATCAATAGGAACAGGAAGAGAAAGCCCCTTGAAAATTGTGATCAGTAGCATTCAAGTGATCTTTGGGTGACAGGAGTGGCTGACTCACTCCAGAGCAGAGGTGGCATGTCATTAAATCTGCACTTCTGTTTTTGGCTTGGGAATCCTGATCTTTTTTTTCAAGGCCATCAGACATAGTGTTTCCATTCCAAGTACTACTCACTTGACTTACATCTTGCTCTTATTAGTACTACAGACAGCAACTGCATTTGAGCATCTCCTCTGGAGAAGCCATTAGTGGTTTTGCACCTCCAGGTTTGTTGTTGACTGAACATATTGCACAGGGACCCTAAGTTTAGAAAACTGCCATGCTCAACAGAAGCCAGTGACTTTAGATTAAAAAAAAAAAAGTCATGGCATAAGTATGTTCATTCTTTATATAGACACAGAACAGCAGAAAGTGGAAATTGGACATAGCAAAGATGAAATCGCTGTCTTGTTAGGACATGGTCACTTTAGTCACTCATTCTTAAACTCCTCCCAGTCCAGGACCAGCATCTTCCACACCTCAGATGATCTCTCAGTCTATTCTTCATTCGCCCAGTACATATCAATTGAGCATGTATTGTGTTCCAGGTACTATTCGAGGTACTAATGTTGCACAGTGAACAAAGACAGGTATTTGCTCTTACGGTGCCACATTCTCCTGAGGCTTAGTACTAGCCATATAAGGTTATTTTTCCTAGTGATAAGTTTCAGTAAAAAAAAAATAAGTCAGAAAGCAATACGATGGAAACAGTTTGGATGTGTCATGGAAGCAACAGCAGAGAGTAGTCAGGCAAGATCCCTCAGAGGGAAAAAAAAATCTGAACAAGATGAGAAGCAACTGGGCATGCAGCGACCAAAAGGAGAATCACTCCGGCATAAAGAAGAGCACGTTGAAAAGCCCTAAGATAAACACAGGTTTTGCATGTTGGAAAAATAAAAGTCTAGTCTGGTAGGTCTAGAGCATTAATAAGCATGAGAGTTAATAATGGAGGTGATAAGATTCAAACCTTTCAGAGCTGAAGAGACCTGGGTAGAGAGGGGTTTATAACTGATGATCAAGCAGAGTGTGTAGTGGATTAAAGTGAGGTGAGATTAATTTGGCTGCTGTCCTAAAAATGAATATTTCCTCACCTCTTCCCTGGGATATAGCTTGTTATGGAGTTCAGATCCAGACTCTGTCTCTTCTTGATATCTCTAAAGAATCCTGACCTTCACTGGATCCTTATAACAATATATACTTCTCTAAAATATAGGGATTTTCTTTCTATACCTATGTATTCCATTTTGATTAGATTTGACTAAAAGGATTTGAAACATGGTCATGAAAAGTCCTAACTGAGCAATAGTCCCAACATCCTCCAGAGAATGGTGGAAATCAAAGGTGGAGAAAGGAGCTCTCCACCCTCCTTTAGTGACTGTTCTCCTGCCTGAGCCCCTTGTTCTCCACGAGTGCTCCTCGACTCTACCATACCCTTCCTTTTGTTTCTTGACATAGTACTTTCTTCCTTATCCTAGCTGGAAGAAAGAGGTGGATTGACTAATATATACAACTTATTCTGTATAGGTGTGTTCTAATCTCACATTTACATCATTACTTAGAGTTTTACAGTCGAAAATATAAATATTTAGAGTTTAAATGAGTAAAATTTTAAGTCTTATCTTTTATAACTCTAACACATTTTAAATTCCTCCATAACAACAGTTCATCACTATATGTATTTCCTAGTGCACATGGTCCTAAAGTGGATGCCTAGCCACCAAGTTTCTCATCATTGGTCCCACCAGTGACCCAATGGAGGAAGGGAGTATATACTAGACTCACAGACATCTATAGGTCAGACACAGTCACTTCAGTAAACATCAAGCTCCTACTACAACCTCAGAGCAGAGTGAGACTTTGGGAATGCAGGGATAAAGTCGAGATGACCGCTAGAGCTTCAGGGAAAATAAGAATGACTGAGAGTCCCAGACAGGTCATAGTTGAAGGGGTTATTCTCCTAGTTATAGATATTCACAACAGAAGTGAAACACTCCCTTTTCCTCCCTCTCTTATCCTGAAGCACAGATATTGTGGCAAGACCCTACACAAGTAGTTGGATGGTGAGCCATGATGAAGCACATGAGAAATAATGATTCCGTTGGACAAATCGCCTACAAGAAATAATTTTATGACGTTATTTCAGAAAACACAGTGTGTGTCCATATTTATAATTGTAGTATTGAGTCATGACATGACCTCAACAAAAGGAATAGAATTCTCAGGGCAAGGAGCTGTGAGATTTAGTCCAGATTTTCCACTACCTGGATATGGAGTTTTGGAAGTGTATCCCAACATAGTGTTCTAGATCTACAAATGATGGGTTTGTATTAAATGCTCTTCCAGCCCAGATACTTTTCAGTCCTTCAAGTCTATAAATGAGGAATAATTCTCTGTGTGTAGATGTCTATGTTATTGTAGAGCTGTATATGTGGTATTTGGGGTAAACATTTATAAATTTTGTTTGATTATTTAAATTGGATTTTTCCTATAAGATTTACAAATTTGATAGAAAAGTCGTGACTAATTAAAACTAAATAATTGTGTGTGAATAGTTTACAATTGCTTTAAGACTCCACACTAAAATTTAAATGTATTTTCATTAGGGAAGCTATTTTGGTCTGAAACACAGAACTATGAATTTGGGTGAGATCAAAAACTAACACAAAAGCTTAAGGGAAATACCTAGAAATAAGAGATGGTGAAACAATCTGGGTTAGTGGAATTGTGGAAAACCTGGAGAGATCAGTCACTCATCAAGTGCAAATTTAGCAGATATCCCTGGGACAAGAAGGCCTTTTCTTCTTGCTTTCAACTGCATCTAGTCTAGTAGAAAGGCAAGAGGGCAAACATTGTTTATCTTAACAAGAAGCCATGGATGAGTGGTGATGCGTAGAGTCCCATACTCAGTTTACTCAATCTGTCTCATGGCAATATTTCAGAACAATCCTTTAGGACCAATAGCCAACCTTCTTTCACAAAAAATTATATGGTCAAACATTATAAACAAACCCAAAGCCCTTTCTGCCAACATACTTGTGGAATACCACATGTGAAAACTTTCTATGACCAAATAGTTTCTATTACAATCACCTGGGGAACTTTTCACACTATAGATTCTTGGGCTCTACTACAGATATATTGACAGATGTCTGGATGTGGAGCTCAGGATTTAGCACTTCCAAATCTTTCTTCAGGTGATTCTGACATAACCTGTTCCCAACCTGGCATTTGGGACCTACTTTTATCTGACCCTGACTTCAGAAGGCTATGAAAGAAATTGGTAATGTCTTAGTATTGAGGCCATTCCAAGATGAGAGGAAGTGGAGGTACCATTTGCCTTAGGATCCTAAGATAATATCAGATTTAAACACTTCTAATCCTAGGGTATGCCTTTGTCAACTTGATCTGATCAGCACCTGAGTACATACAACTGACCTACCTGTCACTGAGACATTTTCCCCTTAAATAAAGGGAGAAATGGCTGAAGGTTTTGGCTTAGATGGTCTACATAGACAAAATGCCTCATTGCTATATCACATGTGCCTAGAACATACCTGGCTCCAAGCAGATGTTTAATAAATTTTTTGAATGAATGAAGAGACATAAATTGTATTAATTTTTATTTTTGCATAATAAATTATCACAAACTTATCAGCTTAAAAACAACATACAATTTTTGTGGGCCAGAAATCTAGGCACAGCTTATCTGAGTCCTCTGCTCAGGGTCTCACAAGGCTACAGTCAAGACGTTGGCCAAGCTGTATTCTCATCTACAGGCTCAATTAAGGGAGACTCTATTCCCAAGTTCATTCAGATTGTCGGCAGAATTTATTTCTTTGCAACTGTATGACTGAGAGCCTATTCTCTGGTTGGTTGTTAGCAAGGAGCCACACTCAGCTACTGGATGTCAACAATGTCTTCTCCACAATCCCTGTCACAACATGGCAGCTTAGAAGGGAGACAACCTCACCTTCTCCACACACTCCAAGCCTCTGCCCAATACTATAGAGCAGCAGGAGTAAGAGTCTTCTGTCCCTGATTCCCCTTTACACTCTTAAAATTTAGTGAGGTTTCCAAAGAAATTTTTTGGGTTATATCTATTTATATTTACCATATTATAAACTTAACACTGAGAAAACTTTTAATATTTACTCATTAATTCATTTTAAAATAACAATCACAAACCCATCGATTATTGACATCGATATCATATTTTTTAATAATATTTTTATTTTTCAAGTACAGTTGACATACACTATTATATTACCTTTAGGTGTACAAAATGGTAATTAGACATTTATATGACTTACAAAGTGATCACCCCAATAAATCTAGTACCCATCTGGCACCAGACATAGCTATTACAATATTATTGACTATATCCCTAATGCTATACTTTACATCCCCATGATTATTTTGTAACTACCAATTTGTACTTCTTAATCCCTTCTCCTTTTCACCCACCCCCTCAAGCCCCCTCCCATCTGGCAATCATCAAAATGTTTTCTGTATCTATGAGTTTGTTTCTGTTTTGTTTGTGTATTTTGTTTTTTAGAGTCCACACATAAGTGAAATCATATGGCATTTGTTTGTTGCTCTCTGACTTACTCCATTTGGCACAATACCCTCTAAATCTATCTATGTTGTTACAGATGGCAAGATTTCATTCTTTCTTATGACTGAGTAATATTCCATTCTGTATATGTATCACCTCTTCTTTAGTCATTCATCAATTGATGGACACCCAGGTTGCCTCCATACTTTGGCTATTGTAAATAAAGCTGCAATGCACATATGGATTTACATGTCCCTTTGAAGTAGTATTTTGGGTTTGTTTGGGTTTTTTTTTTTTTCAGATAAACATTCCTTCTTTGTCTCTTGTTATAGCCTTTGTTTTAAAGTCTACTTCGTCCAGTATAAGTATTGCTACCATAGCTTTTTTGGTTGGTTGGTTTCTATTTTCATGAAATATCTTTTTCCAACTCTTTATGTTCAGTTTCTGTGTGTCTCTCGATCTGAAGTGAGTCTCTTGTAGGCAGCATATGTAAGGGTCTTGCTTTCTTATCCATTCAGCCACCTTATCTTTTGATTGGAGCATTTAATCTATTTACATTTAAAGTAATTGTTGATAGGTATATAGTTACTGTCATTTTATTATTTATATTTTTTATCCTTTTTTCCTTCTTCTTAAAAAAGTCTCTCTAAGATTTCTTGTAGAAATCTAGGGGAAACATTGCAGAGTGAGAGACGTCCCCAGATCTCTTCCCTTGAAACAACAATAAGCTGAACATCTAAACCTCAACAAAAAACACCCAAACTGCACACCAGCACGTCTGAGTGTGGGATTTGCACATAAGAGCTATCACAGGTCAGAATCCTGGGTGTCAGGCAGTGGACTGGGAGTAATAAAAAAGCTGCATTTCACAACCAACAGAGCTCCCTGCAGAAGGAGGGGTAGGGGAGGAAGAGCAGCAAGTTCATGGGGCGAATTCCCTGAACATTCTTGCCTGGGATAGCTGTGAACTCCCCGCGGCCAGCTGGCTGCAGGGCCCAGTCATCAGGGCAGAAAGCAGAGAAGCAGGACTGGAATGCAGAGGAACAACAGCTGATTTTTGCTTGCCGTGGTTGCAAAACCGAGGCTGAGTCACAGCCCCCAAACCCCAAACCAGAGGGCTCCGGCCCCCATACCTTCTGAAACTGATCACCACGGAGCCCCAGGGGAATCTGAGGAAATGCTGCCAAAACTGTCGCTGACACTGACAAGGACTGAAACTGAGAGTAGCAAATGTGATTAAATATCTACAAGAAAATTTAAAAAGCGTTTTTAAGACTTTATATAAAGCAGGGATCCAAGAGGCTTAGACTCCACCTACTGGAAACCAAAAGAAAAGCACCTTCTTTGCAACAGGCTAAAGAGAAACCTTTATATAATAAATCTTCTTTCTGGAAAAACAGTAGAATACACTTCCATTAATGCCCAGGTGGAGAAATAGTCCATTAAACACCATAAACAACCAAGGTGACAAGGCATCTCAGAAAGAAAGAGAAAAATCTCCAGAAAATAAGCTTACAGACATAGAAACATGTGACGTAAATGACAGAGAATTCAGGATGGTATTTCAATAATCACCCTAAATACAAATGAATCGAACTCACCAATAAAGAGGCACAGAGTTGCAGAATGGATCAAAAAACAAAACCCAACCATATACTGCCTTCAGGAGACACATCTTTGCTCCAAAGACAAATATATAGACTCAAAGTGAAAGGGCGGAAAATGATATTTCAAGCAAATGGCATTCAGACAAAAGTGAGAGTAGCGGTACTAACATCAGACGAAATAGACTTCAAAATAAAAAAGATAAAGAAAGATAATGATAAAGGGAATCATGCACCGAGAAGACATAACACTTACTAATATCTATGATTCAATCAGGGAGCCTTGAAATATGTAAAGCAATTACTAACAGAACTAAAGGGAGAAACAGACAAAAACACTACCATAGTAGGAGACCTAAAAGCCCCGCTGTCGGATATGGACAGATCATCCAAACAGAAAATCAATAAGGAAATAACATCCTTAAAAGACACATTAGACCAACTGGACATAATTGACATTTACAGAGCCTTCCATCCAAAAACAGCTGCTCATACATTCTTCTCTAGTGCATATGGAACATTCTCAAGAATTGACCACATACTGGGACACAGAGATAGCCTCAACAAATATAAGAAGGTTGAAATTATACCAACCATATTCCCTGATCGTAATGCTTCGAAACTAAAGATCAACTGCAGAAAGAAATCAGGAAGAACCACAAATATATGGCGATTAAACAACATGCTATTGAAGAATAACTGGGTGAGAGAAGAAATAAAAAGAGAGATCAAGAGATACATAGAAACAAATGATAATGATTTGTACAACATATCAAAAATTTTGAGACACGGCAAAAGTGGGCATAAGAAGAAAGTTCATATCATTACAGGCCTATCTCCAAAAACAAGAATGAGCCCAAATAAACGACCTAATGTTTCATCTTAAAAAACTAGAAAAGGAAGAACAAACGAAGCCTAAAGTCAGAAGAAGGAAAGAAATAATCAAAATTAGAGCAGAAATAAATGAAATTGAAAACAAAACAAAACAAAAAGATAGAAAAAATAAATGCAACGAAGAGCTGGTTCTTTGAGAAGGTTAATAAAATTGACAAACCCCTGGCTAGACTCACTAAAGGAAAAAGAGAAAGGACACAAACAAAATCAGAGATGAAAGTGGGGAAATTATGACTGACATTGCAGAAATACAAAGGATCATACAAGAATACTATGAAAAAGTATATAACACCAAATTTAATAACCTAGACAAAATGGACCAGTACTTAGAAAAATACAACCTTCCTGGACTGAATCAAAAAGAACTGGAAAATCTAAATAGACCGATCAGCAGTATGGAAATTGAAACAATCATCAAAAACCTACCAAAAAGTAAAAATCCAGGACCACATGGCTTCACCAGTGAATTCTACCAAACATTCAAAGACGATTTAATACCTATTCTCCTCAAACTCTTCCAAAAAATCGAAGAGGAAGCAATACTTCCCAACACATTTTGTGAGGCCAATATTACTCTGATACCAAAATCTGGTAAAGATAACACCAAAAAAGAAAACTACGGGCCAATATCTCTTATGAACACAGATGCAAAACTCCTGAATAAGATACTAGCGAACCAAATACAGTAACATATTAAAAAGATTATACACCATGATCAAGTGGGCTTCATCCCAGAGGCACAGGGTTCAACATACGCAAATCAATTAATGTGATACACCACATAAACAAATTTAAAAATAAGAATCATATGATCATATCAGTAGTTGCAGAAAAAGCCTTCAACAAGATACAGCATCCATTTATGATCAAAACACTTAACGAAATCGGTATAGAAGGAAAGTACCTTAACATGATAAAGGCCATCTATAACAAACCCTCAGCCAACGTTAAACTTCATGGCGAAAAACTAAAAACCTTCCAAGATCAGGAACAAAGCAAGGCTATCCACTACCACCACTCTTATTTAATATAATATTAGAGGTCCTAGCGAGTGCAATCAGACAAGGGAAAGATATAAAAGGCATTCAAATAGGAAATGAAGAAGTCAAACTGTCACTATTTGCAGATGACATGATTCTCTATTTAGAAAACCCTGAAGACTCCACAAGAACACTACTAGAAACAAGAAGCAAATACAGTAAAGTCTCTGGATACAAAATCAACATTCGAAAATCCATAGCATTCCTATACTGTAATAATGAGGTATCAGAAAAAAAAAGTGGAAAAAATAATTTCTTTTGCAATTGCAACGAAAAGAATCAAATATCTAGGATTAAATTTAATGAAACAACTGAAGGACCTACATAATGAAAACTATAAGACCTTATTAAAAGAAATCGAAGAAGATACAAAGAAATGAAAAGATATTCCATGTTTTGGGATTGGAAAAATCAACATAGTTAAAATGACCATACTACCTAAAGCATTATACAGATTCAATGCAATCCCCATCAAAATCCCATCAGCATTTTTTAAAGAAATAAAACAAAAAATCATCAGATTTGTATAGAAGTACAGAAGACCCCAGATTGCCAAAGCCATCCTGAGAAAAAAGATGAGGCTGGAGGTATCACTCTGCTCGACTTCAAATTATACTACGAAGTGACAATAATCAAAACGGCAATGGTATTGGTAGTAAAACAGACACACGGACCAGTGGAACAGAACTGAGAGTCCAGAAGTAAACCCATATTTATATGGGCAAATAATTTTCAACAAAGAAGCCAAAAACATACAATAGAGAAAGGAAAGCCTTTTCAATAAATGGTACTGGGAAAACTGGAAGGCCACCTGCAAAAGAATGAAATTAGACTGTCGTCTGTCACCACACAACAAAATTAACTCAAAATAGATTAAAGACCTGAATATAAGACCTGAAACAATAAAATGCATAGAAAAAAACATAGAAACAAAACTCAAGGACCTCGGACTAAAGAGGATTTTATCAATTTGACCTCAAAGGCAAGGGAAGTAAAAGCTAAAATAAATGAATGGGAGTACATCAAACTAAAAAGCTTTTGCTCAGCAAAAGAAACTGTCAACAAGGTAAACAGACAACCATCCAAATGGGAAAATATATTTGCAAGCAACGCCTCTGATAATGGCCTAATATCCAAAATATACAAAGAACTCATACGAGTCAATAACAACAGAAAAACGAATGATCCAATCAAAAAATAGGCAGAGGACCTGAACAGACACTTCTCCCTAGAGGACATACAAACGGTCAACAAATATATGAAAAGATGCTCAACATCACTAGCCATTAGGGAAATGCAAATAAAAACCACAATGAGATACCATCTCGCACCTATTAGAATAGCTATAATCAACAGGACAAGTAATAACAAATGTTAGAGAAGATGCGGAGAAAAAAAAACCCTTATTCACTGCTGGTGGGACTAAAAATTGGTACAGCCACTATGGAAAACAGTACGGAGTTTCTACAAATAACTAAGAATTGATCTATCATATGATCCAGCAATCCCTCTACTGGATATTTACCCCAAAGACTTGAAAACCCATATCTGAAAAGATATTTGCACACTGATATCTATATCAGCATTATTCACAGTGGCTAGGACATGAAAGTGTCCTACAATAGATGATTGGCTAAAGAAGCTGTGGTACCTATATACAATGGAATATTACTCAGCTATAAGAAGAGATGAAATACTGCCATTTGCAACAACGTGGATGGACCTTGAGATAATTATGCTAAGCAAAATAAGCCAGACAGAAAAAGTTGAAAATCACATGATATCACATATATGTGGGATATAAACCTAAAAGCATCAAATGAGCAGGACAGACAGAGACTTATGAACATGGACTATAAGCTAGTGGTTATCAGAGGTCCATAGACTAGTGATTACTAGTAGAGTAGGGGAAGAGGGAGGAGGTAGACGGAGTAAAGGGGGTCAAATAGGGTTTGGGGGAGGGCGAAATAGGTAAAGGGGATCAAATATATGGTAGCTGAAGGAAACTGGATTTTGGGCGGTAAACACACAATAGAATATATTGATGTCAAATGACAATGTACACCTGAAAATTATATGATTGTATTAACCAATGTTACCCCAATAAACTTAATTAAAAATTTAAAAAAAAAAGATTTCTTATAATGCTGAACTTCTTGTATTGATGAACTTCTTTAGCTTTTTCTTATCTGAGAAGTTCTTTATTTGTCCTTTGATTCTAAATGACAGCTTTGCTTGGTAGAGTAATCTTGGTTGTAGGTACTTGATTTTCATCACTTTGAATAGTTCATGCGAATCCCTTCTGCCTGCAAAGTTTCTATTGAGAAATCAGCTGTCAGTCTTATGGGTGCTTCCTTGTAGGTAACTAACTACTTTTCTCGCTGCTTTTCAGATTCTCTCTTTGTATTTAACCTTCGGCATTTTAATTATAATGTGTCTTTGTGTGGGCCTCTCTGGGTTCATCTTGTTCGAGACTCTCTGCGTTTTCTGGTCTATTTCCTTTGCCAGGTTAGGAAAGTTTTCCATCATTATTTCTTGAAATAGGTTTTCAATTCCTTGCTCTCTCTCTTCCACTTCTAGTGCCCCTATGATATGAATGTTGGTATGCTTGATGTTGTCCCAGAGTCCCCTCAAACTATCCTCATTTTTTAGATTATTTTTTTTCTTATAATGCTGAACTTAGGTAGGGCTGTACGTCTCCTGGTCCTAGTATAGCGGCCTTATGTAGTAGGTGTCCTATGGGACCCAGTGGCGCAGTCTCTCTGGTCACCTGAGCCCAGTGCTCCAGATGTGTCTCTTATATGGGTGTGTGTGCCCTCCTGATAGAGTTGAGCCTTGGTTGCTGTTTGCAACCAAGAAATTGACCCCCAGACTGATTGGTTGTGAGGACTAGCTGGTGAGCGGCTGACCCTACAGGGCATGATTCACTTTAGCAGGGCTCTGATGCCTATCCGTTCTGCCCTTTGGGTGTGTTGTCTTCAGATGCAGCCCTGGTTGTTGCTCTAGATGGGTCCAAAGCTAGCCACCAGGCATGCGGCCCTAAGGCCTCCTGGCAGGGATCCCATCACAGCCCAAGTTCAAATACAGCCTGTGGCAGGACCGTGGTAAGAGTCACCAAGCAAGTTGGATGGGGTACAGTCTCAGGGAATCACCAGAGCAGGGCCAGTGGTGTTAGCCAGGTTGATAGAGACACAGACATGGCAGCTGCCTGTGTCTGCATGCTGGGAATAGGGAGGGCTCAATAAAGGAACAATAGAGTTGGTCAGTATTTCCGTCTGGGAGAAAGCTGCTCCTCCAGAACTCACCCTGAAGCCGAACAATTCAGCTCCTCCTCGTATGTGCCTGGCACCTTTCAAGCTGCTGCCCCAGTGCTGGAGCTCAGAGTAAGTGAGTCCTTTAGCGATAAATTGGTGGGCAGACTCTTTAAGTAAAATACCTGTGACTCCAGTGGCCCTCCAACTCACTCAGCCACAATCTTCTCTGGGTTTCACAGCAATAAGTTGTGGGGACTTCTTCTGACACTGAAATCCTGGGCTGGGGAGCTTTGTTTGGGGCTTGGACTCCTCTCTCCTCCAGGGGGGCTTCTGCAGCCAAGATATCCCACCTGATTTTTAACTGCCTTACACAGGTGCGAGACAAGACTGTTCTGCATCTCTGCCCCTTCTACCAGTCTCAAGGTGGCCTCTTCTGTATGTCTCCAGTTGTAGGACTTCTGTTCAACTAGATTTCAGGCTATTCCTAATGATAACTGTTCTATAGTTTAGTTGTAATTTTGATGTGGTTGTGAGAGGAGGCAAACACAGCATTTACCTACTCTACCATCTTGACCAGAAGCCCTTGATACCATATTTTTATTTTTAAAAAATCCAATTTTCCAAAGCAAAAATTAATATGAAGAATGGCGTTGTTTTACATTTTGGAAAATTCTTTAATGCCTGGCTTAAAAATAGACAGCTGGATTGTCATATCTGTTTTTTCATTCAATCTATTGCATAATGTTATTTTGTTGAATTGTATAAAGAAAATTCAGCCTCCCACAGATACATAGTTATATTGATTAGGACCTCAAAGTCACCCCAAAAGGGTTTAGGAGACCATCAGGGTCTTTGGATCATACTTCAACAACTGTTTTACTAGAGTTCAAGTGGTATACTTCATACTATCGTAAACACCCAGAAAGAAACACACATATTAAGGATAAATAGGGGAGGCTAACAAACATCAAGTGTCTGTGCTGTGGTAAAACTACTTAACTCAGGTGCTCAGAAGTATCATGTAACAGTTACATATATTTATGCATATATAATCAATTAAATAACAAAAAATAATTTTATTACTTGTGTTTATAAACAACTTTCACATGAAGGAAGAATGACAAAGGTCTTTGTGGGTATAAAAAGTAGAAAACCATTAGAATGAAAACTAGTTCATCTCTCACATACTATAAATATATTCTATTAAGGAAACATTATTACCTAGGAAGAAAACCTGATAAAGCAGTTTCTTCAGCCTAAATGTTATACCCTTTTTAGAGATGAGAATCAGAGGCAACCTGAATGGCTAGAACTTACCTTAAACCTACTGTGCATGCTGCCTCCCTCTGAGAAGCAGCCCACACTGAAGGAAAACACTCAAGCTTTGAGACAGACACTTGAGGTTCTGCTACTACCTACTATTTTGTCACTATCTGGGCCTTAGTATAATCTCTAAAATGCAGATCATCATTCCAGCTCTATATACTACTGTGAGAGTCAAATGAGTCCATTTAAATAAATTGTTTTACAAATGGAAACTTTGAATTTGCTCTAGAATATGATCACTGCAAATATAAAAATAAGTTAGTTGTCCATCCTGGCATCTTAGTTTGTCCACCATATATAAAAGAGTTTTTTTTTATTCCTCTCCAGTATTAAAAGACCAAAGCTTGATCCAACTGATATTGACTTCCCAGTTCCTATTACAAGAAAAAATAACTAGTAGTGCCAAAAAAGTTCACTTTCCCCAGGCTTCATTAGGTCCAGTGACACCGGGTGCATCTAGAAGAGTTTTTTATTAATAACCACAGCTCCCCACACTGTACACTCATGCAGTAGCTTGAGAACATCTGGTCCTAGGAAGCCTGAGGGTACATAGAGTGACTTATCAACAGCACATACATTATAGATAAATACCTAAGACTTGATGTTGCTGCTTCGTTTCAGTATATTCATTCCAGCTTGTTTATACTAGTAAAAATTTGGAAATAAACAGGATATCCTGAATATGGGACTCGTTAAAATACAATAGTATATCTTTACAACAGACTGCTATGCAGCCATTACATAGAATAAGGTACACTCTTGCTACTGGCGTGGAATATGTCCAGAATATATTGTTCGTGAGAAAGAGATAATGGTGTAGAACGCTGTGTATAAAATGTTACTATTTGGGGGTGGGGGAGAGAGAGATAAACACACGCATCTATATACACACATCAACAAGCTTATGCGTGTAACATATATAGATATATAAAGACTATAAAAGGATATAAAAAAACTGAATAATTATGGCACCTGGAAAAGAAAATCAGGACCGAATAGACAAGGACCCGAGGAAGATATTCTTTTCACTAGATTTGCTCTCTTAATGTTTGGATTTATGTCTGCCATATGTAAAGGTAAAAGTCAGGGTACTTCACTATAGCCCTTTCTCTCAGGGTCCCTGGTAATAGAAAGTTCAAACGATGAAGTTATGAAATAAAACTTAAAACTATCGTGGAGATGGAGTATAAAGTTGACCTCGGAAACCCCCACCCCTCTCCCCACAACAAAGAAGCAGAATGCTGCAGACACCTCCTCCTTCCTAGCCCTGCCCTCTTTCCACACATCCAGCCACCTTCGTAATGTGGGTTCATGGTACGCAGTAAGCACCCATTAGTTGAAGCCCATTTGTTATTTTCCTGTGGTTTTCCTCAGTGACTAAAAGGGGCTTTTGAAGTTTCGAAGGCATCTCTGAGGAGAATCAAGAAGTAATGTTCTAATCTCTCTCGGCCCGGAGGATCAGGCCGGCGCAGCGCCCCCTGCCGGCCAGGACCGCGGCCACCGCGGAAAGGGGCCTGAGCGAGAGAAGGCGCTGAGAGTGAGAAGGGGGTCTCCCCGGCTCTGCGCCACGTCCCTTCTTGCAGTACCACGTTCCGGGCTGTGTCCGCAAGATTGGGGGTTGTTGCTATGAAGGAAGCGGGAGGCCCTTCAGACTCCTCCCTGGGAGCTCGTGACCCGCCTCCGCTGTGATGGAGCCTCTGGGGGTAAAGGGAACTGAAGAAAACCACTGCAGGACGGGTCCATAGGGGCTCAAGGTCAGCGCCATGGGAGTTTTATCATAGCGGCCCAAGAGCCCGGAGACTATCATCCAGGGTGAGAGCACTCCTTTCCCGAATAGATATCCCCCAGCCCATCAGCACCGCGCACGCACGCACCGACTCTCTGGGCCCTCGTCCTCCCTCATTCATGTCCAGAAAGAAGTCAGGAGTCCGGGAGAGAGCGGAGAACCAGACCAAAAAACTGGCCTAGCTGAAGCCCGGCGCGAGCCCAGCGCAAGATTTCGCATTAGCTCCTATCCTCTGCTGGCGGAAAGGAGCATTTACACATGGCGGTCATGGAGATTCGCCAAGGACGGCCAGCTCCTTCTCCGCTTGGCCACCAAGAGGCCTCAGCCGTGGGAGAGGCTGTGAGAAAGGAAGTCGGTTGGGGTCAGCAAGGGGTGCAGATTCAGGAGAGGTAACATTAGAAGAATGAACTGAAATTCCTCACAGATAAAGAAGGGTTAGATCACCAGCAGGGGTTAGATCACGGGAGAACGGTGTGACTACACCAGCCCCCATTAGGCCTCATGGATGACTAGGATAGAGAATCAGTAACACAAGCAACTGGTAAGGCCTGGCCTGGAGCCCAAATCAGTCAGTGACCTTGACATCTCAGGAATCTTGTGTCATGGCAATTGGGCGCTTGATTTGGGGAGCCTTACTCAGCACATATTTCTTGAGTACCTATATGGCAAGCACTGTTAGAGATATATGAGAGTTATCAGAATACAACAGACTCCTCCTTCCACCCCCCCAAAAAAGACAGACATTAGACGTAATAAATATGTGATTTGTATAGATTTTTAAGGTGATAAGCTCCGTGGGGAAAATATAGCAGGAAGGAGAATGTGGGGAACTATAGGTAGCATTTTTAAATAGGGTAAAGTAAGCCTCCTTGGTTAGGTGGTATTTAAGCAAAGACTCAAAGGTGGTATGGTAGTTAGTCTTGCATATATCTAGGAGGAATGTCTTAAAGGGAGAATGCGTCTGTGTCTTTCAGGACAGCAAAGAGGCCAGATACTTATAGAAAAGGAAGTAAGAAGGAGAATAAATGGCAGGAGATTTGCTTCAAAAGGTAAGGATGTGGGAGGACAGATCATTTAAGAGTATAAGGACTTTTGTAAGGATTCTAGCTTTTATTCAGAGTGAAATGAAGAGGCACTAGAGGGTTCTGAGCAGAGTTACATGATCTGAGATATGTTTTGACAGGATTACTTGGGGTGATGTGTGTGAGGTCAAAGGCAGAAGCAGGGAATCCAGGTCCAAAACTTGTACATAGTAATCCCAATGGGAGGAAATGCTCTCTCAGATTAGGTGATCAGCTCTTTTTTTTTTAATATTAATACATGATTAAATAAATAAATAAATAAATAAATAAATAAATAAATAAATAAATAAATGGGGGAGAACAGACAAATCTCCCATACAAAAGAATTCTGCCCCTCAAAGAGGCGAAGCATAACTCCCTACCCCTTAAATACAGGCTGCACATACTGATTTCCTTCCAAAGAGAAAAGTATGGATAATGGGAAGAGGGAAAAAGCATAACTTTACAGGAGGGTAACCCTGACACTATCTCAGGCATGTGATGAAGTTTCATGTCACCAGTGATAATCATCAGTGATGAGTTACATGGATTTCACATTCCCTTGCAATTATATGATGAGAATGACACTTTACCTCCGCAGTCTTCTTCTCTAAGTCTAGTTTGAAATCTGTCAAATCTATTGGAAACTTTATTCTCTCCCTGGTCCAAGTCCTCTATAACTCAGCTAATCCAAGTGTGGTCACCTGTGAGCTTATTAGCAATACAGAATCTCAGGCCTATCCCCAATGTACCAGTCAGGGTTTCCAGAGAAACAATCAATATAACATGAGTGTATAAAAAGAATCATTATAAGGAATTAGTTCATGTAAATATGAAGGCTGGCAAGTCCAAATCTGCAATGTGGGCCAGCAGCATGGAGACCTAGGAGAGCTTGTGGTGCAAATGAAGTCTGAAAGTAGTCTGCTAGATGACGCCCCCTTGCTCAGGGAGTTGGCCTTTTCATTCTATTCAGGCCTTTGATTGAATAAGGTCTACCCACATTATAGAGAGCAATCTGCTTTACCTAGAATTCACCGATTTAAATGGTAAACTCATCCAAAAACATTCTCCAAGTTGACATACAAAATTAACTGTCACAGCAGACCTGATCAATTTTAGTCTGCATTTTAAAAGAACCTGCCAAGTGATTTCATGCATATTCAAGTTGAGTGGCATTCTCTACAAATCTCCTAAAAAGTTGAAATTCTTCCTTAAAGAATTTTAAATCTACATGGTAATTTCAGTAACTCAGAAACAAGGTTTGATTCATCGTTGTTAACTTTCCTTGCATTGACTGAGGATATCTTCAGCAATCCCCACTCTGCCTGCAGTACAAGGGCAACCCTCCCATTTGTTCTCACACAGATTTCACCAAACCTCTGATCTGGTTAATTCAATTACTGGCTTGAGTCTTCCCTGGCTACAGTGAACTCCCCAAGGACATCTACCACATAATTTTCCTTTTATCATCAGATTTTTATTACCCACGATAACTGATGAACTAAAGCCTGAGGTCAGGACAGAGGCCCCATATCTATCCCATTCCTATCCCCACCTGCACCCCAAGGCAGGCTGGTCCATTTTTCTAGTTCCTGTTTCTCAGTCACAATACCAGGACAAGCTGTTTTGAACATTAGATCTGTGGAGACATAACACACATATATCAGAAGATTCTATAGGTTGAACCATATGAAACTGTCAATACAAAATTGTCAATTTCATAGGACTCAACAATATGTTTCTATTTACTGTTTTCCCTTCTCAAAAGCTATTTTAGGGACAATATGCCATTATAGATAGATAGTACCATAGCTACTAATATTCATGGCAATTTACTACTGATAACTGAACATCAAATACACACCATCCACTTCCCAAGTTCAATCCAATTCCTCCCCTTAATTATGCACTATTCAAGCCCTCACTGTCCACCTCCAAGCTCCCATTCATCCAAGGTCCAGGAGGGGCAGCCCCTGTGCTTTACAAGGGAGCTCAAGAAGTGGAAGCATCATTCACACACACAATCACCACCAACTCCTCAGGCCTCTAAATGATCAGCTCTTAATGGGTCTCAAGACTGCTAGCCTTCAGACTTAAACTACACCATCAGCTCTCCTGAGTCTCCAGCTTACCAACCCTGGAGATCTCAGGGTTTGCCAGCCTCCATAATTGCATGAATCAATTCCTTATAATAAATCTCTTTACATATGTGTATGTGTGTATTTGGTTCTGTTTCTCTGGAGAAATCTGACTATACAGTATGTATATTTTTATTGTTGTTGTTACTTTAAGACTATAAGAAAAACATATAACTATTGCAGGCAACACACAAATCCCTATTCCTCAGGGCTATTTTTCAACTGAGCAAGAGAAAAGATCAGCAGAGAGGACTACAGGATGATCTTATGCCTCTAAGACTGTCTGGGTGTGAAGACTGGCTAACTGGTTAACGCACTGGGGAACAGCAGTCAGTAGTTCCTGTCTTTGGTATCTCCAACAAGATATACCAACCTCTGGTTTAATTTAAAAAATTAAAAAAAAAAAAGTCTAAAACTCATTAAATCTAAGAGGAAGCTTTAATAGGTACTATACAACCTAAACTATCTCAGCATCATTCATAATTTTTAATGCCTATGGAGTGTTGAAAAGAAATGCAAGAGTTTTGGAAATGAACAAGGAAGCCACCACAATAATGCTGTCCAGTAGATAACACTCTCTATACTTTCTAGTCTTTTCACCTGTGCTCAGGATCCTAAGTGACCCACCATCAGACTTATTAGGTCCGGGTATAGTAAGGAGTTTTACTGTTTCTCTGGTATAAAAGAAAAGGCAAGCTCCTTGTCTGAGGTCACGTGGTTGGTGAATAGCAAAACTGTGAGTCAAACCCTGATCTGTCTTTTGTAAATGCTCATGCACATTAGCAGGCAATCAAGCCTGTTCCTCTACAGAGAAAATGTGAGGCAAGTAGATGACTGAGATAGAATAAGGGATGATGCTCCAAGCAGGAAAATACTCTGGCTTTGGAGGAAGAACATACCTTAACAGTGAAGAGGCCAAGGATTCCTCTAAAAGGCATCAAAGGGAAAGCCCCAACTACTAAACATATCCCCAGTAATGACTATTGTTGGGAAACAAGTGGAATAGCTCATACTGAGAAACCAGACAATTAGGGCATAGACCCAGGTAAGTCTGACTGTTAACCTCAGTATTTCCCAGACATCACTCATCCTTCACCATAGCTTCATTCCACCTGTACTATTATTTCCTTTTTATCAACTCAGTTTTTCATACAGTTTTGTTCTAAGCAATAATACATAGGAAACCACAGATTTGTTATATTGATTATTCTTTCACATTAAAATAAACACATAACAATGAACACTTTCAACAAATCTGTGTACTCCCTAACATCAGTCGTCTCACTTCCCACCAGTTATACACATTTCAGACTTTTGCAAAGCTTTAACTTGAAAAGTTCTACCTGGAAAAATGCTTTCACAGAAGAATAAAAGACCCAAGAACAGTAGAAAAAATGAAGTCCAAAGCCAAATATTTGGTCATATTTATCCAATTCTGTTCAAAAGAGAGGCTAAATCAAGCAGGCTCTACATTCTCATCATTGTGCAAGTGTTTATAATTGCTTGCTGGGACAGTTCCTCATATTTTTCACGGAGTTAATGAAAGAAATAATTATTGTGACCATTTATGTTTGTTTGCTCTGATTCCATGAATAAAATAGTATGTTAAAAAGCTCATCATTTCTGTCTCAGTTTTAGCAGGGGGCCCTGAGAAATAATGGTGAATGACTGACCCATCTCAAGTCCCCCTAAGCAGGACGTGGTGAAAAGGAAGGAAATGAAACCATTTTGGGTGACCTTAGCTCACTGTCCAATTCCAGGATATCAGAGCTGGCAAAGAATTAGGAAGAAGTAAAAATTTTGTCAATATCCATGGTAGTTATATTCTCAGCAAATTTCCTGTGTTTCAAAATTATGAAAAATATAAAGGGGTTGGTTAGAGGCTCAGATAATTATAAACTATTTATTCACTCATATTCAAGAGGAGAGTCATAAGTTATAGGACATACACTAATTCTTCATTTTGCAGGACTTTCCTACACATTATTACTATACACTGAGCACAGCTAGCCCCTACCCATTAAATACCGGTACTGCCCTGCCCTCAATCATTATAGTTACCAAAAATACCTCTAAAACTTTTGAAGACACAACATCACTGAAAACAACTGGTATAGAAACATAATAAAAATTCGTGTAAAATTACTTTTCCTGTGCCATTATCTGATTAAAAAGCAACAGCTCAGAATGCATTTTAGCCACAGCCTCACATCCTAGTCATGTATATTTGATTTCATAAGTCTTTGTTCATTTTTAAAGGACTCTAACAATGTTCAACCATTCATTCAACATACACATTCCAAGTTTTATGATGTGCCTGGCCCTCCTATAGGCACTGAAGATGCAAATGTGAACAAGGAATTTGTGTCCTTCAGAGCTCCAGTCACAAGACTGGAAGCTCACAGGAAATTATGATACACAATGATATGTCAGCATCATAGAATTTTTTGAGACCAAAATGACTAACACAAACAATAAGGCCCTGTAACACAGTGAAGTTAGTTCCTTTCCATTCCCTCTTGAATGATGAAAAACTGGCAAGAGAAATTCTCAGGAAGTCTCTACAAGGCCTCCCCTGCAACAGCCCTCTTCATTAAGGCCCATCCACTGACCCACTCCACCTTCCATGTCTGTGCCAATGGTAGGGTGATATGTTCAGAGCATCCCTCAGGAAGCAATTACCTCAAATGCATCACTGCAGTCTTTCCTGTACTTTCTTATTTCATTCCAGAAACTTGATCAAAGGGATCAAGATCTGCTTTCATCCAATAGCCTTCACAGGGAATATGTAGGAGGCCCCATACAAGAAGAAGGCAGGCCTAGGGCCATCTTGTTGACCCCAAGAGACTAGGGAGAGACCATCTACCAATTATCATTTGAGCTCAGGTTACTTAGCTCCCTCCATTCATCGCAACAAAATTAACCTGCACCATGTTATCACAACAGTCCTTTAAGCAGTGCGTGTTGTCATTCCCATAGACAGCCACTGTGTTGGGAAAGCCCTGTGAAGGGATGTATAGACAGTTGACATAGCCTTATCAGCAGATTAAGGGCAGACATTGCAAGAGTAATCTTGCTGAAGAAATTTTAAGTGCTGAACATAGAGATGGCTTTGAGCAACTCTGTGGCCAGTGTTCTCAACAGTTGTTTTTGCCACAGTGGAGAAGACTTTTTGCGGGGACTATATCTTACAATGTCCTCGGATTACAAATAATGGCATAATGAAATTAGCCAATAATTCAGTGGTTGCTGTAACACCCATGTGGTGATTAAACAAATGAAATAACAGAACAAACTCATATTTAGCAGACTTTTGATACTAAAGACAAAATCTTGCTGAGAATTCAGTGTATTTTTGTTAACATGGGTTTGTATCGATTTCTATTTCAAAGAAACAAATCTTCAGCCTAAGATCATTTGGATTTAGTTTGGAAGCAATAGAGAGCAGTTTAAAATTTGCAAAGGGAACCTATTTTAGAAACTAAAATTGACTCATTTAACCCTCACGATGACCCACAAGTTGAATATTATTATCTTCATTTTAAAGATGAAGATAACCCTCATTTAACCCTCACGACGACCCACAAGTTGAATATTATTATCTTCATTTTAATTATGTTCGGAGCACATCCCTATATTTCAAAAAATATAAGGATGTGCTCCGAACATAATTCAAAGGAGAATGGTCAAAGATTAGGTATTGTCTAGACCTCTCTCAGGACACTTAACAAGTCTGATTGGTCATAATACAAATGTCTACAGGAGCCAAGGAGTCAGCACTGAGTAAACAGACAGCCTGGGAGTCAGGAGGGAGGAGAAGAGTCAGTGAGGACCCCCTGATGTAATGTCCATTTAAGAAGAGGTAGCTGCTGCTCAGCTCCAGCTGATAGTTACATTGAGATAATGGTGGCTTAATGTGACCACAATTTGGGCTATTTTAAGGCAAGGCAGATTTTCTATGTGAAAACCTCTGTTCTGAAAGGTTGTCACCAACTCCAAAAATTATTTTAAAAACAAACAATGAATTTGAAAACCCACTGAATAAGCTAATCAGAACAGGTCTTGGGTCAAATATACATGCTATGACTGCAGTATGTGTTTTTTGCCTCATGTTACAAACACTTAAGTACAACTCTATCTCTGGAAACTATAGGCATCACAGAGAGACTACACTACACTTAATTTATTTTTACATCCTCAGCACCTATAAAAATGCCTCAACACCATAGATATGAAAAAACTTGCTTACTAACCAAAGGAATTAAGGAATTCCCCAAAACAAAATTATAAAGTGATCAATTAAAATGGCCAAAAGTAAACATACTAGTTTACTCAGTATGTTCTAAACATATGATTCACAGGCATTGACAATAACAGGGGTCCTTGAGGATATAACAGACAAGAGCCACCAGAATGGAGATCTGCTTCCAGGTCCCACATTGTAGAATACATGTTTTATTATGGAGATAACATTATTACCTAGAAAATAAACCTGGTAATACAGATAGGTTGTCCTGGATAACTGTTCCTATTTTACAGACAATGAAACAAAGGCAAGGAAAAGAAAAGGGTTTACCCTAAACATACTGTGCACCCCAGCTCCCCTTAAGAGGCAGCCCAGAATAAATGGGAACACTCTCATTTTTGAGGGAGACATTCCTAGTTCTGCCACTACTATCTGTTAACTATGCGGGCCTCTGTTTGCTCATCTTTAAAATGAAGATAATAATACTCAACTTGTGGGTCGTCGTGAGGGTTAAATGAGTCAATTTAAGGGCTTACCCCCATAGAAGTTGCTTGAAAATGAGAGCTTGCAATTTGCTCTAAAATTTTCTATATTTTCTAAACTAAATTAGTTATCCTTACTTATATCTAAGTTTATCTAACACATATAAACAAGTATTACTTTCGCTCTCTCCAGTATTGAAAGACCAGAACTTTGAAACAATAACACTGACTTCTAAGTGTTGAGATGTTACTGGGCTCTCCCTACAAGAAAAATATTCTGCTGGTCATGTTGTTATATTCTGAAAACTGACACTCTCCCAGGCTTCCTTGGGGCCAGTGACACACATGTGAACCTGGAAGATTTGGTGTTCTCTATCCACAGCTCCCCCAGTGCTTGGGAGTGAGTTTGTCACTAGCTGGATACACAGGGTTTATTGTTGCTATGTTGGTCCAAGATATACATTCCAGCTTGTTTATAGTAGTAAAAGGTTGGAACAAATTGTATGCCCCTGAATAAGGGACTGGGTAAAGAAATGATTAAATAACCATGGAATAGAAACCATGCAGCCATTAACTAGAGTGAGGTACATTGTTTGCCAAACTATACTGTCAGTAACAAAAAAAATAAGGTGCAGGACAGTGTGTGAAGGATTCAGTAGAATCCACATGTGGAATAAAATGGAAGAGATACACACACACAAATACATACCAGTAAGCTTACATATGTGTATAAGCTTATATACTTTGTACAGATTGTGAAAGGATACAAAGAAACTAAATAGTTTTTGCTTTTAGAAAAGAAACTGGGGCCTAAAAAACAAAGATTAAAGAAAGATAACCTATTCACTGTATAAACTTCCCTAATGTTTGAGTTTGTATTTTGACCATTTGCGTCTGCTATCTCCTTACAGAAAAAAAACTTGCTCTTGGAGAGGAAAAGCAAAGAGCTCTGCTGATACTCACACTCCTCCTCTCATCCTCCTTCGTATCTTTTAGAAAAGCAATAAAAATCCCATTTTAATCACTCTCAAAATTTAAAATACATTTGAAATAGAGGCTTAATAATTAGAGCGAGTCAATATAGAAAAGCCAAGTGCTTATTGTAAGCTAATATATGCTATCTTGTGTTAAGTGTTTAGCGCATTAATTTTTTTAAAAAGATTTATATAAAATACAGCTAACATACGATATTGTATTAGTTTCTTCCCTCTGCTGTTGGAGGCTCAGGGCACACAGTGATGCTCATTACATGTGTCTGTTGACACCCTTCTCTGAAAAAAAGAGTGAGACTATACCGAGGCAACAGGGAGATTGCGAGAGCTTGGAGACCAGTTCACTGCGGAAGGGTAAAAATCTTGTGCCTTGATAGCCGACCTGTTTCGAGATATTTAAATCTCATGTGTCTATTTCTCGTTTGTCTCCTTGGGGCTCAAAAAGGCTTTAAAAGTTAAGGCCGGTCTCAGCCTTGCTAAGTAGAGCCAAGGGAGAAAGAAGAGCTGGCGCCCTCTAGGCTCAACGAAGCAAGCAGCATAGCGCCCCCTGCCTGCCAATGCGGCAGCGACTCTGCGGGAGAAGAAGGTGGAGCCGCCAAGTCGGCCGGCAAGGATCAGGATGAACGCCTTCGGGGGGCTTTATTAGAGCAGCTCGTAAACGAACTGTCTCCTTAACTCAGGGAGCATCACCGTAGGGTGGGATAAGGCTCCCTGAAGTAGATGCTCCCCCCCGCTTACACTCCCATTCTACGCCTGCGCACTTAACGAAGTAGATGCTCCCCTCAGGTGAAAGGGGGACTAAGGAAAAGCTGGAAAATAGGCAAGTCACCCTAGGATGTCGCAGTGGGGCCCGCATTCATCTATCAGGAAGGGTGGTTCAGCGTGGGGGAGACAGAGTGGCTCTTCTCCCGCCATCCACTTTTTTTGGACCTAGCACAGAGATCCTATCTTATCCAAAAGAATTTTTTATTCTCACCTAAATTGCTCCTCAGTAATTGCCATAACTTATATCTGTAAAGTGCTTTAGGGATTACAAAACTTTTTTTTTTTTTATCTGATTCTCAGCACAATGTTGTGAGTGAAAGCCAGTATTTTTAAGATCCCATTTTCTAAAGAGATAACTGACTCTCGGGAAGTTTCAATGACATGCCCAAAGTCAGACAGCAAAGTGAGAAGCAGCCTAGAATAATGGCAAGCCCTTCAAATTATCCATAAAAAAAATAAGGTCTCCCGCTATTAGGAACCTGCTTCATGCTACAAACTAAAGAAGCATCACCAGCCTCCTCTTCCTCTTGCACTCATTTTACCTAATTTATAGCTACCTCACTTGGCCCCTTACCCACTCCTGCCTTCACACTTCTTCCCGGGACCACGGAAGGGCCACCACAGCTACCTCTACCCCTCCAGTGAGAAGCCTCACATTCACTGTCTTGATCCCATGGGTGAGGCTCCCTTTACTAAGCCCTGGGGTTTAGTAAATTCAAAATTAGGGTTTCTGGTGCTGAGGAGGTGTTGAGTGTCCCTCCTCCCAAGGTACATTGTTACAATGCCCAGCTGTAGGGAGGGACTGTATGTGGTGGGGCTGAGTTATCTTTGAGACTTTCAGTCATGACACTCAAATAGGACCTCAAGCAATGTGTGGAGAAACGGTACTGCCAGAGCCCAGTGGTTCTTGGGAAAAGCAGACCCCTGCAGGGCCTGGAGAGTGAAGAGAAGCAAATCCAGCCCCAACTCCTGGATTCCCCAAATAACTGTCTCCACTCTCTCAGCCTCTTTTATGATGTGGATCCTATTGTTTCTCCTTAGCTACTACTACAGAGTTTAAGTAGAAAGTGTAATTCTTACACCAGCCTCCACCCTGACTGGTCTCCCCAAGCCCTGCTCCCCTTAAGCAGCCCTGGGGCTCTCTAACTTGAAGCCAGGAAATAAAACGGCATGGAGAAAATAATTTTCATGGTTTCCCAGTGAGGGAAGGGCCCGTGAAAGTTGGCTGGAAGGAAGGGAAGAGGACCTGAGGGGCCTTGGGTGGGAAATGAGGAAGAAGAGCAGAAGCTGAGATCTAAAAAGAAGAACTGGTACTGCTTACGTGGGCACCCCCATTTCTCATGCCCTCCCAGCTTCCATTAAGAAAAACCTTGACCCCCTAGTACTCTTCTCCTTCCACCACCAGAGTTTGGTTTTAAGATTTTTTGCCACGGTTCACACACTGAAACAGCTCTCTAAATGACTCACTAGACTTATGCAATTGTGACCCTATTCAGCTTGTTCTGTTTTTGGAAAAGATAGAATATAAAAATCAACTATATGTTGACTCTCATTGGTGTTGCAAAACTTCTCCTTCCCCAAGGCCTTTCTTTTAACTTTTCCTTTAGGTTACAATTCCTAAGCTATCAGTCATGTCAGCTAACCCTCTCTGGCTCTTCTAAGAGTTCCTCCCACCTCACTGTCGGCAATGCCGATAAGCAGAAACAAGTCCATTCTTCTATGGAGATACTTAGTGTATGTCCCGATTGCTTCCTCCTATACTATGGCTTAACTTTCCCTCTGCCAAGGCACCAGGGGACCCTTGCCACATGAAGATGCCACAGAAAAGGGAAGGGGTCATCAGGTACTGCCTGTCCTGTACCTGTGACTCCAGCTACCAGTCTCTTCCACCCAAGAAGAGACCTCTGCTTCTTATTAGGGGCTCAGAGATCATGAGATCCTGCACTGATGCCAAAGGGAACAAGGGAATACAGCTAATGCTTGCCAGTTGCTACCACAGGGGAGTTTGTGGCCAAAGTATCATGGTTTACCAATGTCTATCCCAGGGAAGAGAAGGAATGACTTTATACCTATAGGCAGAAAATAAAAACCAGAGTCAAAGGAAAGAAACTAAATGTGTGAAATATTTTTCTAAAGTCATCCTGGAGAATGGTTGAATATGTTCCTGAGATCCCTTCCAAGCTTATTCCCTAGCCATGCCAAACCATGAACGGTCACCTCCAGGTCTTCTTCTGGCTCTACCTGGAACATTCATCCCCACTTGGTCTTCTAGGGATATTATTATTTATCCTTCCAGATTCAGTTTGGTGTCATCTCCTGGAGGAAACCCTCCCCTGTCTCCTGCCACACACTCGCTAGACCTGTAGTTAGCCTCTCATCTTCCCTGCTCATTTTTGTATTGTTATTAATTATAGGTATGTTTTCCCCCAGCTAATTGTCAGTTCCTGAAGGGCACAATCTACAATATCAGTCATTGATGTCTGCCTAGAATACAATCTGTCATATGGAAGGGACTCTGTAAACGTTTATAGAATAACAAAAAGGGGATCCATGGATCAAAGGACACTAATGGCCTTTTAGCTCTTGACATATTGCAAATTGCTCCCCCCAAAAAAGTTCACACCCATTTATAAAGCCATCTGCTATGCATAGAGTAGAGTTTTCATTGTAGTCTTGCTTTTTTTATTAGAAGAAACTGTGTCCTGATATTTTAACATGTATTTCTTTACTAGTGAGGTTAAATAGTTTCCCCAAAGAGCATTTCACTAATTAGAATCCTCTATTGTGAATTGTCTCTATATCCCAGTAATCATTTTCTGATAGCTTGCCAAGGCTACGGCTAAATTTCTTTCTCCCCCTAAGCAAGTAGTTGAATGGAAGACTTTTTTCCTAAGCTCTGTAGATCCATATCGATATAACCCAGAAGGCAGTTTACAACTTAAGTTTGCTACAAGGCCTACGGCAGTTAAGATTTTCCACATCACAGATACTATTTTCTTGGTGGTAGCTACAGATAAGAAATATCGTGACAGTTTTCAACAGATACTTAAAATTTCTGGAAAAGTACAAGTCTATAAAAATGATCCTTCTCTCCTATCTCTTAAAATTTGCCGAGTCTACTCTCTAGAACTTCTCCCTTTAAACCTCTAGATGAAAAGTGAAAGCAGGAGTAGGAGGCAAGTGGTACTGACAAAGCACTGCTCAAGGACACGTCCACACTGACAACTTCTTAGCCAGCTTTGCAGTCAGTTGGTTAAGTTGTTGTGACGTAAATTTGAAGGACAAAGTCTTTTTCTCTAAAACATGTGGCCTGAGATCCTATTCTATCCTTATTTCCTCTGATGGACAGTTATGTAAAGAATGTGTATTATTTCACCACGGCAATAATGACTTTTCACAGTACATACCACATAGCATTAGGGAAAATTTGTAAATACTATCTTATGCCACGCAGTTTGGCTTGGCACAGTCTCACCCACACTCAGGCTTTGCTCTAGTTCATTTAAAAGTTCACATGTACTGCCAATCTCCATTTCAGGCCAGAACTATTTATCCCTTGATTTCTGAAGAAGCAGCGTTCTTACAATCTGAACTCTGGGCCCAAGCTTCATAGCTCAAGTAGAAACTACCCTCACTATGTCCATACAAAGACAAATTAAGAGTTTATCTGTATTTTGTTTGGAGAATATTTTAAAATGTTGGTCTCTTCATGGTCTCAAAATTCTAAACTCCTCATCTCTGAAAGCCATACCCCCATCTGTACTCTAAAGAACATCTTCTTAAAATTCACCAATTATATGACATCCAGAGAGCCAGCAACACGTCTCTTTCAGGCACTCACCCCATTCACGCAAAATATATTTGATCAAATACTTATCAGGAACCTATCATGACGACCGGACTTTAGCTAAGTGCTGAATTTACAGCCAGAACTGCCCTTAGACCCAGGAAAGAGGAGTCCCTTCCCTGGGCCTCACATTTAAGAAAGCCCCACATGTAACTAACACAAACACATAATGTTGTGACCAGAATAACCAGACTCAACCTGAGTGCTTTGATTATAGAGGCAGTTTATTAGCCGGCGGCTGTCCTTCCAAAGGAGCAGCCCCGAAATGCCAAGATACAAGGTTTTTAAGCCCCAAATCCCATTGCTCATTCTGTCTTAAACACAAAGGTCCGTCTTTCTCCTATTCACTACCTGTCAACCCACTGGTCAGGTGTGCAAGCGGGGAGTACAGAAGCAGAAAGCTTGTTGTTAGAATGTTATGTTCCTATGGGTGATTGCCTATGTTCCCATGGGCAATAGCCAGTGTTTCCATGGGCGATGGCCAAACAGTAATTTTCAGCTTATATACAATTGATTATTTCTCATGCCACGCAAGCAAGCAGGGTTACACAGGCTAAAATTGGCAGTTAGCGTATGAGCTCATTGTTACAAGTTTCATGATTAACAGAATGCAGTCAGGGGTTCCAGAAACTAGGCCTAAGTTATAGACTTCCTTTGTCCAGTTTCAGGTTTTAATTATCCTTTAAGCCTTTCACATTTCAGCAGGCTATTACATTCCCCACTGGTTTTCTTTATAGTGACTCAATCCTCGAGTCTAATGTTGGAATATTTGGCTAGCGGGTTGGGGCTGATGCTCCTAATATTAAAATTTTTTCCCTGGTTATCTGAGACTATATTAAACCCCTAAGCCATTTTAATAAACATGGCCCAAGGGTTAATAACAGCAACAGAATAATTAATGGTCCTGCTATTGCTGATAGCAGCATGGTTAACCAGGAGTTTCCATTAAACCAAGATTCATACCAGTTACCTCCTTGTCTTAACTTCTCGTTTCTGTCTTTCACCCTTTGTCTAATTAATGCCAAACTATCTCTAATAATTCCAGAATGATTAGCATAGAAACAACAAGTTTCCCCTAATGCTCTACACAGACCTCCTTGCTTAAGAAATAGGAGGTCTAAACCTCTCCTATTGTGCAAGACTACTTCAGCTAGAGAATTAAGAGATGTTTCAAGGTGATTGATTGACTTTTCTAGTGTACTTAAATCCTCATTAATTTGTTTAGTGAGCCAGGTTATGCCTTGACTTCCCATGACTAAAGCAGCGGTTCCGACTGCCGTCGATCCCGCAATTCCTAATCCTAATAGAAGTGGCACAAGCACTGGGACTGCTCTCTTATGTCGAGGATATTCATATCCTCCCCACAAATCTATTGCTTGTCTTCCTTCTGGTCCATTCATTAAATATACTTGTGGGATGACATGTACTAATATACAAAATCCAGTATTCTCTTTCCAATAATTGAGATTAATACCGGGTGTTAAACCAGTATTACAAGCAAACCAGGTGTCTCTGGGTGCTGCTAAGTAAGTAGGAGAAGAGCTATTTACTAGAATAATCTGATTACAATTTTCCTTATACCTAGAATTACTAATATTATAGTTACTAGTATATACACAAGTTCCTTGACCCTGTAAATCTCCTAGGGTCATAGATGGGCTCTTGATTCCCCATGGACAGATGGTAGTATTAGGGGAGCTTACATTCCTGATAGTAATTTCATTTGTACCAAGACTGGCAGTTACACCGAGCCCTACATAATAAGGTGGAGCGGGATTCAGACAAAACCAACAGTCCTCTGTAACATTAGAGTTACTCTCATTAGCAAATTTATAAACATTATTCAGCATGGTCAAGACAGATTCAGGAGTATCCCTGGGGGGTCTATAAGGCTGTCTAGGTCTATGTCCTTTGTTGGCATTATTAGTGCTCCTAGTAATTGCTGACTGTGTAGGAGTTAAAGCATTTAACCCTCCGTCATTAGGCCTAACAGGACCTAGAACTAACGGTGGCATCCTGACAGGCTTTTTCTGTATTGTTATTAACACTCCAGGATCAGTTCCAGAAACATACAACCTTAGACCCCATGTCTTTCCAGTCAACTAGGATAGATCATGCCACTCTTTGACAGTGAGAATGACAGGATTGCATTTTCCTGTTATGGTACAGGAAGACTGACTAGGTCGAACAAGAGTCAGAAAGGGGTCAGTGTTCTTCCAAGGGGCTATGGTCTCACAACCCCAATGGCCACAATAATATTGGTTTGGCTTATGGCAAGTGCTTTGGTCTTCTCTGGGACACATATATAACTGTACTTGCCGGATGCCCCTTTCTTTGTCTTCTCTGCCACAACCAAACCAGGGGCCGGATGCAAAACTAGCTCCTGGACCTCTAGGCAAGTCATCACTTATAAAATTAAATTTCTTTCCTAATATATCACACAAATCTATATGGAATGTAGGCTGGTACGTAGTCTGGTTCGCTAATATGGGAATACCCATTTCTGATTTAATCAATTCCCTTTTGGCCTGCTGAGGTTGATGAGGGTTCCCTTTTACATTATTGATAACAATTAACCCAATTATAATTAACCCCGAGAGAGTCTTATCTTGAGAGGGTCTCTTGTAGGTGTTGCCTTCCATTTCTCTGTCTCCAGGGGAGGTTGTGATGTCTTAATATGAGTATGATGAATCCAAGGTCTTTTCCCTGCAACCTTGACAGCTGTTAGTGTGGTTAGAATTACTGGAAACGGACCATCTCACCAGGGTTCTAGGTTTGCAGGTTGAATTTTCTTCACCCACACCCAATCTCCAGGATTGTGTGGGTGAGGTTCTGGTACCTTTAGGTCCGGTCTGGTAGCCTTAATCAAGCCCCCTATTTGTTGCCAGACTCATTGTAAGGCCTGTAAGGACTTAAGGAGACTCATATTATTATTTATCTCAACTTTTTCTATTCCAATTTTAGGGAGTAAAGGGGGAGGTCTCCCAAACATTACTTCATAAGGGGTTATTCCTGAGATGTATGGAGTATAACGGGCTCGCAAAAGAGCAAAAGGAAGAAGGCTCACCCAATTCTCCCCAGTTTCTAACTTAAATTTAGTTAAGGTTTCTTTTAATGTCCGATTCATCCTTTCTACCTGCCCCGAACTTTGGGGCCTATAATGTAATTTCCAATTAATCCCTAGTACTTTAGCTAAAATTTGCTGGTTTGGGCAATAAATGCCGGGCCATTGTCAGACCCCAATGATAAGGGCAGGCCAAATCTCAGAACTATCTCTGATACTAATTTCTTAGCTACTACTTGTGCAGTTTCATGCTTAGTGGGATAGGCCTCAGTCCATCCAGAGTATGTGTCAATAAAAACTAATAGGTACTTAAATCCAAAAGTTCCAGGCGTAACTTCTGTAGAATCAAGCTCCCAGTGCTCTCCAGGTCTCTTTCCCCTGAGTCTCACTCCTTGTTCCGTGGAGGTCCTTCCTTAGTTTACTTGTGCCTATACTGCACACCTATTAGCCACGTCCTTGGCTAAATTTTCAGTCCTGGAACATAATAATCCCTTTTCAATAGTTCAATTAACTTGGTTCCTCCTAGATGGGTGGACTGGTGTGTTAAGTCTATTAAGGTCTTTCCCAAAGCCTGAGGAAGGAGCGATCTTCTATCAGGGAGCATTCTCCATTCTTGTTTTCCCTTTTTTTTTTCCCAGTCTTTCACTTAATTCCAAGTCGAATGGGGTATACTCAGGCCTTTCTTCGAAGGCTGGGGGAAGCTTTAAAGGCAAGATGTCTCCAGGCCCCACTGGTTTTCTGGCAGCATCCTTTGCTATCTGATCTGCAAAGGAATTTCCTTGTGCCACCTCAGTCTCTGCATTTTGGTGTCCAGGACAATGAATTATGGCTACTCTTTTTGGTAGCCAAATGGCTTCTAACAGGGCTAAGATCTCTTCCCTATTTTTAATTTTTTTGCCTCCTGATGTTAAAAGTCCTCTTTCCTTATATAAAGCTCCATGTATGTGGGCAGTAGCAAAGGCATATCTACTGTCAGTATAGATGTTTACAGTTTTATCCTTTCCCCACCGTAAAGCTTGTGTTAGAGCTATAAGTTCAGCCCTCTGTGCCTATGTCCCATGGCTTAGGGCCCCATATCACATCCCTGACTGTTACTATGGCTGCCCCAGCATACCTTACTCCGTCGGATACAAAACTGCTTCCATTGGTAAATAATACCGCATCCAGATTAGGCCACGGCTCATCCTTCAAGTCTGGCCGTAGTCCAGTTACCTGCTCAAGGTGCTGAACACAGTGATGCAATGGAGCCTGCGGGTCATCATCCAGGAGCAGCGTGGCAGGTTTCAGGGCTGCAGTTTTCAAAAACTGGGTCTGTGGGGGGTTAAGCAACAGTACCTGGTACTGAGTAATCCGGGCGTTGGAAATCCATCTTTCAGGAGGGCTGCGCAGCATGGCTTCAACTGCATGTGGAGCCACGATTTCAATATTTTGGCCCAAGATCAATTTTAAAGTGTCTTTGGTCAATATAGCAATAGCAGCTAGTGCTCTCAGGCAACTAGGCCTTCCTCCAGCCACCGGATCTAGTCTCTTTGAGAGATATGCCACTGGTCGCTTAAATAGTGGCTTTTAATTTCTGGAGCAAATCTCTTCCGAGCAAAGGAAAGGGACATTCAGGCATAACTAAAAACGAATGCGTGATGGTTCCCTTTCCCAAGTCAGTAATTCTTGCCTGTGTCCATGGGTATGCCTTCCCTTTCCCAGTGGCTCCTTGAATTACAGTCTTTTCTTTGGATAATAGACCAGCAGTTTCTGTTAAAACCAGTATCAGCTAAAAAGTTCACAGGTTTGCCCCCTACTTGCAAAGTTACCTTGGGCTCTCGGGGGCTCATTAGATAAGAGCCCTGATGCCCCTATTCATCTTCCAAAAGAATGAGGGGCCTTTTTTCTTCTCACCTCCTGGTTGCTCCTTTTCAGGGCACTCATTCTTCCAATGTCCTTTCTTTTTGCAAATAGCACATTGGTCTCTTCCTAGCCTAGGTTTTCTATTTTGGCCTTCTTCGTTGCTAGGTCCCCCTCTATGGTTAGGGTTTTTTTTTTTCCAAGGAGGTCGGTTTCCTTGTTGTCCCACAAACATGACTTTTTGCACACCGTCCCTATTGTTAAAGACCTTCTGAGCTATTTCTAATAATTTGGATAAATTTTCTCCCTCAAAACCTTCCAATCTCTGTAACTTCTTTCTAATGTCAGGGGCCGACTGGCTAACAAAGGCCAAATTAATGGCTCTTCTATTGTTGGGGTCCTCCGGGTCAATAGGTGTATATAGGCGGTAAGACTCTAATAGTCTTTCCAAGAATGCTGCAGGTGACTCGTCCTTAGTCTGAATTACTTCACTTACCTTGGACAGATTTATTGGTCTACGTGCAGCAGCCCGGAGTCTCTGTAGCAGAAACTGGTGATACCTTAGGAGAGCCTCCTTACCTTGATCTGTATTTGGATCCCACTGGGGACATTGAGTCGGAAACACAGCCTGTAACCTGGTTAAGTCTGCTGTGGGCTGCCCATTTGGGTCTGTTACTCCTCTAGCCGCCTCCCGTAAAATTCTTTCCTTTTCTTCAGTAGTGAATAAAACCTGTAAAAGCTGCTGACAATCATCCCAAGTGGGCTGGTGGGTAAAGAAAATAGATTCCAGAAGGGAGGTTAATCCTTGTCATTTTTCTGAGAAGGATGGCGTTTGCAATTTCCAATTATATAAATCACTAGTACTGAATGGCGAATATATGACAGTAGGTTCACCCCCACCTCCCAGAACCACCTTTAATGGGGCCTGAACAGAAGCCGGTTCCAGGAGGTTGAATCAGGGGAAGGTGGCCTACGACCCCTGGACCGGGTTACAGGAGGTTCTGGTCCTTCCGGAGGAGGACGTCTACCCCTGTCACCATTATAGGGTGGTGGATACTAATCATCTTCTGAGGGAGGCCCCTGTAGCACCGGTGGGGCTTTTTGAGGCCTTGTGGTATAGCTGCCATCACAGTAACAGGGGCACGACTGCAATTCTGTAAGTACTTAGGGGCATCAGAAACAATGTCAATCCATACATCAATATAAGGAATTTGGTCAGGATGCCCAGGGTTCCCATAAACAATACTTCGAACCCGGAATGCAGTCTGCATATCAAATGATCCCTCGGAGGGCCATCCTACTCAGGTCGGCCAATCTAATTGACAAAACCGCTGCAAATCAAAAGAGGTTACTGAAGCGCCATAAGCCTTTGCCCTGTGGCAAAAATCTTTAAAATGATTGAGCATGCACTGAAGTGGCGTAAGCTTACCCTGTGATTGCCCCATAGTTCCACAATGAAGCACACAAAGCAAAACAGACAAAGACTAACAAACCAGGAACAGGACTGAGAAAACTGTCGTCACAGTCTCAGCCAACCGCCGACTTACTTGTCGCGTCCGACGTCCGCACGGTCCCTTGGGCCCTTAACCAGGACTGCCTCAGCACTCCCTGGATCTTGCTCCACAAAGCGGGAAACCACGGCGGTGGGCTAGGGCAAATGCCCTAGAGGCCTCCCCAACCGCAAATGGCTTGTCGCCCTGGTGCACAGACCAGTTGTCCCAACCACGAGAAGATCTCGCTGGGGCCTCCAAATGTTGTGACCAGAATAACCAGACTCAACCTGAGTGCTTTGATTATAGAGGCAGTTTATTAGCCGGCGGCTGTCCTTCCAAAGGAGCAGCCCCGAAATGCCAAGATACAAGGTTTTTAAGCCCCAAATCCCATTGCTCATTCTGTCTTAAACACAAAGGTCCGTCTTTCTCCTATTCACTACCTGTCAACCCACTGGTCAGGTGTGCAAGCGGGGAGTACAGAAGCAGAAAGCTTGTTGTTAGAATATTATGTTCCTATGGGTGATTGCCTATGTTCCCATGGGCAATAGCCAGTGTTTCCATGGGCGATGGCCAAACAGTAATTTTCAGCTCATATACAATTGATTATTTTTCATGCCACGCAAGCAAGCAGGGTTACACAGGCTAAAATTGGCAGTTAGCGTATGAGCTCATTGTTACAAGTTTCATGATTAACAGAATGCAGTCAGGGGTTCCAGAAACTAGGCCTAAGGTATAGACTTCCTTTGTCCAGTTTCAGATTTTAATTATCCTTTAACCCTTTCACATTTCAGCAGGCTATTACAATAAAATAATAAATTTATTAAAGAACACAGAAGTGCCTCTGCCACTTGGGATCCAGTGCAACCCGTAATCCTAATCTCTGCTTTCATGACTGACATTGCTCTAATCCAAGGGAAACGTGTTTCCTTATCTCTGGCTCAAATCCTTAAAAGGTGACTACATCCAAGCGACAAGATTGCTTGTAGATTGTGCCTCTGCCAGGATAGGATGCAGACACTGCTTCCAAGTATTGGAAGGATTTGGGCAGCAGAAGCATATTGATAAAAGACTATCTTGTCAAATTCTTCCTCTCAGATAGCATGACTGTGATGTGTTTTTATATTATGATGCGTCATGGGCCAAGCATCTTTTTTCTTCTTTCTCTTCATGTTCCAATTCACAGCTCCGAAGGTATTTACAAATTAGCACAATATTCCCAAAGTTGCCCATGGCAGCTGATGTACATTCTGCAATATTCAACAATTTCTTTATATATAGGTTTGGACAACATGTGTGAAACTGGATACTAATTCTTTACAATACCCTATATATCGAGCTATTGCTTTAAGAAATGGTAAAAATTGCAACATAAGTTATAGAATTTTATATGATAGAATGATCCATAATATTTACTGTGATCATGGTAATTTAACATGTGCAACCCAATTATAATGTTAGAATGATATGTAAAACTCACAATTCATTTGCAAATCTTAGTATTGCTTTAAGAATTGTGTTGACAATACCAGGTGCTATGGCCTTAACAGAGCAAAATATCTACAAATTGAAATTATTTTTTTAAAAAACCTATCTAGTAACTATAATGATTCAAGAGAGATTGGCTAATTTGACATTTCATTTCTGTCAGAAGAACATAAATTATGTAAAAATACAGACTGTAACAACAGTGATTTTGCTGCAATGAATGCAAAAAATAAATAAATTTTCAGCTATGCCTTTAGAAGGCCAGTCTGTCTGCCTCTCTTCCTTTGAACAGAAAACATTCAGCGTACCATCAATTCTCTGTTGCTTTCAGCTTACGTGATCTTGCCAGGAATTCAGAAGGATGCATGGGAAGGGACACGATTATATGGATGTTAGAGAACTACTTCTGGTATAGAGAATTTGTATGACTATGGAAAGGAGACTTGAGAAGTACAGTAGACTCCGAGGCTCTTCATGTTTCTGGGTCACTGAAGCTATCAGCATTTGAGGTAAACGAACAGAGGTCAGGAGATTTCAAGCACAGATGAGTCATGCTTTTTGCCTCCTCCCAACCCAGGAGCCCTTTGATTTCCCTTTAGCTGCCTCTGCTTCCAAACATCAATGCTTCCTTTCCTCCCTACGACCATTTCCTTTCCCTTTCCTAAGATCCTTACCAACCAGAACCAAAAACATCTTTAGTTCGGACCATATTGTATCAAAAGCTGGAATAAAGCTAGAGAATGGCTCCCTAGAGAGAACATCAGGATCAGAAAAGGGAACAATCTTGATCATTTTCAAAAGATATGGATCCCAGCAAGAAGCCAGAGAGGGCTCTAAGGGAGTAGAAGATGAATGTGATTTTAAATGAGATTGAAACAAGGAAGGATGGAATTAAGAACAGGCATGAGAACCACAGGACAGGAGGGAGAGCTGAGTTAGCTGGGGCAGGGTGACTAGAAGCCAGAATCAGGAGTGACTTAGGAAGGGAACTGAGAACTGGGGAAAGTTAGGAAGAACAATGGCAACTACAGGGGGGCACTGAATCCTCATAGGCTCGCCTGGAATGTCTAGAACCAAGAAAGTAGAGGTCAGTCAAGGACAGTTATCCCCTCTCCCTTGCTCCCAGCAGAGAGTATCTCTCTTTCCACCTAAGATTTGAGTTTCTTATGCAGGGACGTCTGTCGGAGAGAGACACACATGAATACCACCCATTTCACACATCACCTCCATGACAGGTACATACACACGCACTCACACATGTACACAGAAATGAGATTTTCTCCCTCTTCCGAAGTTTGCCCTGCTAACATGTATTATCTGTGCAGGTGACTGCGCTGACAAGAGCTCCCTTCCCTTCCATAATGCACAGCAGCAGTTATTACCAGTCAAGGCTGATGCTGGTTGGAGTTCTTTGCCTTTTCCTCATGTTTTGCCATAGCTTAAAAATATCAGTGCTTTTACTGATATTCTATCCGTCCTCATACTAAGCTCATATGTTCTTCCTGACACCAAGCTTTGCCTTTATAAGAAAGAATGGCAGGAGACCAAGAGAGAAGTAAATGCTGATTCACCTCGAAGAAAAACATTCTTGTAACAAAAGTAGAGGTTCTCTGGACGGTATGTGTGTGTTATCAATCAGCCTTCTGAAAGATAATAATGAGCAAATTTCAATTATGCAGAGGGTGAAGCATTTTTCTTGAGGGGTACTTGGGTAAAGGAAATGTATTGACCCTCATAGAAATCAATGAAGAATTCTTTGAACAAACCCTAGGGTTACAGACATTCCTCTATCAGTATTACCACCCAGAGGAAGAATCCAAAATTCTAGGCAAGGTTGTGGTCTCTCCTATACCAAGAAAAGAGGTCTTGTATGTCTGAAAAGGACCTCAGAAAGTCTAATTTAAAGAGTCAGTATTTTAAATATCATTTTTATTTTTTCTTATTAGGGAAGGAACACATATTCAATACTGAAAGTTTTGAAAACTGGAAAACTCACAAATGAAAATAATAATAATAATTGCAATCTCAGCAACCAAAGATAAAGTCTCTTAATATTTACAGATTTCCTACCAGCACTTTTTTCTGGTTATATATTCAAAACTAAAATGTGTAATATAATACATCATCTTATGGTTCTGCTTTTTTTGCTTGACAGTATGAAGGGAATGTTTTCCCATTACCATAAACTTCCTCCCAGTGTGTAACATGTGGCAGCATAGTTTTCCATCCTAGAGATGTACCATCACCAATTTAACCTTTCTCTTATTTCAGTTATTTTCCCTATGACAGACCGAGAGCTGAAAACTGTGTTTAAAATTTGACCTCAATGGCGGTGACCTTTCCTAATGAGCCATTTCAAATGTATGTGATTATCATCGTGGGGACTTGTTCTCATTAAACTTCTCATTCTTTATTTCTGATGTTCTCTGCCCTCCAAGAATGGTCAGGGCCCAAAGTGGCCAAGCTCCCAGGCTAGTTGCCTCCAGCCAAGAGCAGCCTGTGTTTATCTCCAGTGAGTCATTTAAAAAAAATCTTGTTCTTTGTTTCAATTTAGAATGTTAACAACATATATCACTGTTGGCAAAACAAAATTACATGCTCTTCTAACCAAAGAACCTTATTTATCAACCCACTCAGAGGTATCTGGACCAGCCTAAATAACTGTTGGTATTTTATAGATGAAAAACTGAAAATATAGGATGGAGCAAGAACGATCCCAGACTTATGAAGTTTTGCTTGACTTTCCTTAACAATTTCATTCTTCAGAAACTTTTCGCATGTGAACATACAACAAAATGGATGTACTGTTCCGGAAGTTTCTTTTACTTATTTTACTTATCATTAAACTTTAATGATAAGTTTCTTTTACTTATCATTATTTCCACTTTCTGCCAGATTTCAGAGATGACAACCCATTTGACTCAGTAAGTGATGTCCTCCAGTGCAGAGATATTGTTGTAGGCCCCGTCAGAAGTGAGTACTCATCAACTTCTTTTTCTCCTATTGGTGAAGCTCTACTATAAGCCATGCATACTCTATCACCCAGGTTTCCTTTAGGTTGGTGACATGGAGCCAGGGATGAAATCCGGCCAGCCTAGGCTGTGGTCCTCAGTTGACGGAAAGACTGAGTCATGATAGGAAACTGCTTATAGCTCTAAGGCACATGGAGACAAATCAGAGGGATCTCAGTCAATTTATATTGGATACGTACTGTGATTTGTGTGATTTGTTTAAGTATTTTTAAAGGATGTCTGATCCTGAAGTGAGTTTGTTTTGACAAAGGGTTTTCACCTCACCTTGTCAAATTATAATCATATTGTTCTTTTAAAAACATTTTTATTTAAATCTTGTTTTTAGACATGTTTTTGAGAGAACGTTTTTAAAGTAGATAAGTGTTTATATTTGAAAAATAAGTAATGTAAACATGTTGTTTGTTTTGGGAAGGAAGTCTGTGGAAGAACTGACGAGGATATAGGTTCAGGCTCCTGGCTCCTGTAATCCTCAATACCTCATAAAAGTTTTAGCATAAAAGCTAGGAAAGCCAGACCATCACAGAACCTTGAGCATCAAGCACTAATCTTCCTGTACTTCTACTGGGAAAGTTAAATTTGTCTTTCTGCAGATCATGACCCCCAGTCTTTGAGGGACTCTAGCCTCTTTGTGCAGAAACAGGAAAGAAAATCCTACAAGCGGAGGTCACTGATGAGCATCAGTCACTGGGCCATCGGCAGCAGCCTAGCACTGAGATACTGACTGTTCTTGTTAAGATGGTGTGTATCTGTCCCTATTGGTCTACCCCACACATTCGCTTGTTCCCTGCTCAGCTAATTGACAGAAATAATGTTGCATTATTCAAGAGTATGTGTATGAATCATAGATCTTTTCTCTCAGTATTGCCTATACTTCGAAACTTAAACCTAAAGATTTTACATTTAACGTTGACTTTTTACTAAAAATAAAACACATTTCCTTTCTTCTTGTAATTCTTGGCCTTCTGAATCTTTGAAAGTGTATACACAACTTGAAGGAATTGTCCCTTGAATCTATTTGGAGAAGTAGATCTGTGTGGCTCTAGGGAAGCTGTGAAAATGCACTACTCAGATCTCCTGCTGTGGGAACCATAACTGACCAATAACCCCAACTGCCACACTCTGAATCTGCTATGCTTCCTATGGCCCACTTTCAAATGAGTATAGTAGTGATACTAAGTGAGGCTCATTTCTACAAGATGCAAGTCTCCTCTGGTGGCTACATTGGGCTCAAATACTCTCCATCAGGCTTGGCTGAAACTTTTTTAGATCTGTTCCTATCCAATCCATTTTCCTTCTTTCATTACAGTTTAACAGCTCTTCCTGCCTCTTTTGGTTTCTTCTTCCTTATCCCCTCACAGGCATTTCTCCCAATAAATCTATTACAAGTCTAATCCTATCTTAATGTCTGCTTTGCCAAGAACCTAAACTAACACTGATGTGTCCACAAAACAGATTAAAGCTGTAATCCGTGATTTCAAAATAAGCTAATAATCCAAGACATGAAAGAACAATATGCACCACAATTAGAAAAACTCAGAAGAAGTGTGACATAGGAAAAGTTACAATAAAAGTAAAATAATTTAAAAGATAAAGACTAATCTAAAAGGCACATAAATGCAAATAAACACAACAAATGATGCCTTAAGAGAATTGAATATTAACAACAACAACTAAAGGAAATGAAGAAAGAGGTTTTTTAAAAGGGTACTCTTTGGGATCTTTGATGGCAGAATTTCTTTAATTTCCTAATAAACTTATTCCAGTTGCTTCACACCCTTACTGTTGAGGGTATCTCTAAATCTAATTATTAGCTATCTCCCTTTCTTATAAACTAGTGGAGAAGACCAGTTGGCCCTTATCCATCTCCAACCAAATCATCCAAACCTTCCTCAGAGAATCTTTTTTATTTTCCTGTGCTTAATTTGGGGGTGGGAGTATTTCTCTTTAATATTGTCTAGTTTCTCCCCACTGACAACTGTTTTTTTTAATGTAAAGCCAATAATTGGAAATATTACCCAGGTCAAAGTATGATGTGTTAATATAGCAAAAGTCATGCATCAGGCATGAAATTGGGCTCATCTGTGCTTTGAGAAGATTGTGACCTGGTCAAACAATTAACCTGAGATCCTCAACCCAGTCTATCCTGGGCTTTTCCAAGGAATTGGAAACACAGAGCAGTCACTTTATCAACATCATCAACGAATATTGATTAAGCATTTTCAATGTACGATGAATCGTGTTTGCTGTTTTAGCTATCTTATGGACATCCTCACCTCATGTAGAGGTTTTTGTTTTTACGAACAATACTTTGGATTAGTCTAAGTCAGTTTTTGAGATGTATCCCTGAAGGAAGGGAACTATCTTAATCAGACTAGTGTCAGAATGAAGAAAGCCACATCTGTGTTGGAAGTTTGATAAAAAATAAAATAAAAATAAATTTTAAAAAATGGGAGGGACATTTAGAGGCACTACCAAGGTCTCCTCTTTCTTATTTCTCAGTCTCCAAATAGCCCCACTTTCAAGTCCGTCTTAGAAATAAGACATGAATTCGTAATCAAAATAAAAGTGATTATAGCTTTTCATGTTCCTAAAATACATGTAATATATATGATAATATCATAAACATATTGCGTGTTTGCTTTGGCCCAGACATTATCTCATTAAACCCTCACTTCAATAAACACTTGAGGTAGCAACTATTATTACCTTGCTGCTCTAGAATTCAAATGCAGACTGCTGAATTTCAGAGGTCAAATATCTTATGTCTATGTTCTATCTCTGTATAACAAAAAATAACATAGCCAATCTTATGCTCCAGCTAACCTACAGTGACAAGGATATTTTATTTTGCTAATATCATCAGTCCTCCACATCCATGGGTTATACAACTGTGGGTTCGACCAACCAGAAATCAAAAATATTTGAAAAAAATTTTTCAGAAAGTTAATCCCTAAACAATACAGTTCAGCAACTATTTATATAGCATTTACATTGTATTAGGTATTATAAGTAACTAGAGATGAAGTAAACAGAGGAATGTGCCTAGATTATATGTAAATACATCATTTTTATATAAGGGACTTGAGCATGGAGAATTTTGGTATCCACAGGGGTCCTGGAACCAATTCCCTATGGATACTGGGGGACAACTGTACTTGAGCCAGTAATTTAAAGTAAAAGCAAAGTGTTGCAAGAGATTAAGCTAAACATGGCAGTGTGAATCAAAGGGGGGTGTGCAGAGGTGGGGGGATGGTGAACCTGAAAGGGAGGAGAGCAGTGAGTGGGGAACTTACAACAGCTGTCCTAAGCACCCCTCAAGTCTCCATCCAGAGCATTTAGATTATAAAGCAAAGGCTTCCTTTATTAAAATCTAAGCTAAATACTCTAAATGCAAACCTGACATTTAACTCTCCAACTGATATACTTCCTCATATTTTACCCTTTAATTATCATACTTGGACTCTTGAAGTTATAGTAAATTCAATACTTTTACCTATCTAGTCACCAGATTAAGATAAACCAACGATGACTAACGTGTTTGCTATAGGAATCAAGAGGTTACAGCACAGTGAATTCATTTTAATGCTACATGTTAATTTAACATTTCAGAACATTTAGCACATTGTTCTTAATTTGCTAACCTGCATTCCAGATACCAACAATATGCAATAGGGCATATGCTTAAAGATGAAGCTTAAGAGTGAGGCTAAGCTTAAAGCTTGTTTTCACCTAAGGAACTTCATGGTCTTGGGCGTGGCATTTAACCACCTTAAGACTAAACTTTCCTCAGCTGTAAAATGGGCTTAACAACAGAATCTATCTTATAGGATTGTGGGGATTCAATGAAGTAATATGTAAAATTGCTTGCCACAGTATCTGGCACATAATGTTCTGTGCGTTAGCTACATATCTAAGAAAACCGCTTTAATATGAAGAGACATTAAAATGTAAAAAACATTAAATCTATTAACTATTAATTTTCATTCTCTTCGGTCGCCTAAATCCGGTTTTTATCTCATTTTCGGTTACTGCACTTCCCCCACACCATCCCCCTTTTCACACAAGGGGTTAAAAAACCAAGACTTCAGCGTTCTCCAGAAAGAAAATCAAGGGAACGCAAGCGACTAACACATCCAGAAAATTGTCTGCCTGTCTACCGTACATTCCTAGAGACCCCGGAAAGGGCCCGCCCACCACTTGATTTCTGGACCCCGAGACCATTCCCAAATATGCCTTGATTCCACCCGGCTTCCGGCTGGTTACGTCGGAACTGAGATCCAGGTCTCATTCACGCACGCTCACCCTCTGGGTAATTTACATAGCGACTGTTTATTGGCTACTAGCATGCACTCGCTCTCCTCATTGGCTGATACTGCCCCAAGCCGACAGTCTGCAGAGGATGTTCGCCGCGGCGAGTGAGACTGAGGGTCACAGGCACCTGAATTTCCGTTTCCGGTTCGTCTCCGGCGCCATGGCGACCACTAGTGGACCGAGGTATCTATGGACTTTAGGCAGATGGCGCCGTGGTCTTGGTGTAGCTTCCCCGTCCCGGGTGAGTGTCTGCTATTTCTGCTCTTAAAGAGACTCTGGATCTCCGAAACAGCTGTTCGGAGGAAGAGCGCTCTTGGTAGCCTCTCCCTTAGCGAGCTCCCCCAGCTTTACCTTCTGTCCCGCAATCAGCTTTTCTTTCCCCGTCTGCAGGCTCTCGCCGCCCTTGTGCCCGGCGTATCTCAGGTGGATAACAAGTCTGATTTTCTGGGGAAGAGGCCCCATCGCCGGCACCCTGGCATCATGCAGCTGCCGCGCTTGCGGCTGCCCCAAGCACTGACTGACACCGCGCAGTTACTGCTGCTCGGTGAGTAATGGTTGGAAAGGAAGGCCGAAGAAGCGGAAACTGGGCCCGCAAGCAACTGATGCCACTTTTCATCTTTGGTTCACAGAATGCTCAATGCCCAATGTGGAGAAGCAGGTGCAAGCACTGACCAATTATCTCTGGAGCCGACATTTACCCATAGAGCCAGAGGAGTTACAAAGACGGGCTGTACATCTTGAGAAAAAATTCCTGGAAAACACAGGTAGGGTTTAAGAATAATTAAAGACTGGGTCAAATTGAAATATCAATGGGAAATGAAAAGTAAGAAATAATTTTAGTTTCTCAAATAGGTACTACAGTTTCTGGACAGAGCAGTTATTACAATAATGCTTTACTAGGAGAAGATAGATTATTTCAGATGTTGCCCTTGGGGTTTTGGTGAAGGTCAACAATTGTTTAGTATTGTGCCGAAATCTAGACCTTTTTGTTTCTACAAATCCACTGGATTAGGACCGTCTTAAGTTTTTGTTCAACTGAAATAAAGTCCCTGTATGGCCCCCTGTCCAGTACTTAACCCTTTTCAGGGATCAGAGAATAAGTATAACTCATCAAGTTGTTTCATGACTGTGAGCTCCTTCATATTACAGACCTGCCTTTTATTTATCTTGTATTCCCTGTACTTCCCACAGTGCCTGGCTCATAGTAGGCACTCAGTAGGTAAAATAGTACTGAACTGAACACAGTCATGAGTCTTAAGATTTCCAAGCCCTTTTCCTCCCTATAGGAACATTGGAGATTTCATAACTTAAGTTTTGGGGAAATAAGGAAATCCACAAAATATTGTCCTTATCTTATTTTTAAATCTTGACCACACTTCCCTTTAATATAGAACAAAAGCTGTGGGATGGGGTGGGTTGAGTTGAATAAACTACTCTTAGAGGCAAAGTACTATCTGATATACTCCCTTGGTAGTGGTGGTGGTGGTTATTCTTACCTGAAATTTTTCTCTAGGTTTGGCTTCTCTCTTAAGCTTTGAGGCTTTTCCCAGATGGGGGTTGGGGAGAAATGGGCAGGCAGTAAATTCAAATATTGGATCTGAGCCCTATTCTTCCTAGGTCCTCACTTCCAGTCCTTGTTCTCACCCCAGACTTATCTCAGACAGAGGAGAAACTTCGTAAAGCAGTGCTGCATGCCATGCGTAAAACTACCTACCATTGGCAAGAACTGAGGTAAGGGAGACTAGAAGGGCTGCAGAAGAAAGAAGTCTGACTTTCGAAGGAGGGTTGGAGAAGTACAATGACACAATCTTGTGTTTGAAAAAGCCACCTGGTTTGTAAGGCTCCACAGGACTATTCTGTGTTAAGGAGTGAAAGTACTGATGTGGAAGAGCCTTTCCAAAGATTTCATTTCCTAAAAATCTAGAGGCAGCTATGGGATAGAGGTTATTTCCCAGTGGATTTGACTGTGATTTTTTTGGCAGCTACAATGAGGGACTCAGCCTGGTGTATATGGCAGCAAGACTGGATGGTGGCTTTGCAGCAGTCTCCAGGGCATTCCATGAGGTGAAAGTCCCTCAGCTTCCCACCTGAACCCTTTTACCATCAGTTCTCTTATTCAATAAAGTAGTCTTCTGGAGTAGGATTCTTGGGACATTACCTGTGCATTTTTTTAAGAGGCTCTCTTTGTCCTCTGAAAGGATTTTGTGACCCAAGAAAGGTTTAGAAGCTTTCTGTTCTATAAAGTATTTACACTGACTGTCAAAAGCCATTCACGTCTCCTCTATGATGGTCTCCTAATTCGTATTTACCAAGTCCCTAAATAAGTGTCTACTTATCCTACTGCGTGATATTGTATTATTTGTTCAGATCCAGACTCGAATTCCAGAGTTCCAACCACAAACCTTGATGGACTTTGGGTCAGGTACTGGTTCTGTCACCTGGTAAGTATCTCTCTGTCTCCATCCATTCTAGCTCTAGAAAGCCATGCTTATGCCAATCTCAAGAGACTGGGGAACCAGAGGAAGAACAGGAAAGTTGAGAACAAGAATGTTTTCTCCCTCAGATTAGGCGAGGCATGAGAAGGTATATGGATTAGGGCCAAAACTTAAATGTCAACTGAAAAAGAATAGACCTATGTTTAGAAAGATAAAAAAGGTAAGAAATCTAGGGCATAAGTTTTACATATCGTCAAAATATTTTTGCCTACAAGTCGTTTTTTTGAGTCTCCTTAAGTGAGCTGCCCAGCAAAGCTGACCGCACTGAAGTAGTCCAAACCTTGTGGCGCAAGACAAGTGATTTTAAGGAGTTGTAAATGAAATAAGAAAATAACATTGTTCATTTTCCAACTATTTTAACATAACACTCATTTTTGCCAGTGGTGGGGTTAAGGGTAAAGGAGTCTCTTTCAGGAATGACTCTTTGTCATGAGAATTGGTGATTTATATTTTGCCATCTTAGGGCCGCTCATAGTATTTGGGGCCAGAGCCTACGTGAATATATGTGTGTGGACAGTTCACCTGCCATGTTGGATTTGGCAGAAAAGCTACTGAAAGGTGAGGATAAGGTATAAGAAAGGGCTGTCTGAAGCTGAATTAGTTAAGAAAGCAAAGGAAGTACTAGAAGGGGTGTTTTATTCAGGAGTAAAGGAGAAGACAAAAAGTTAAAGATGAGTGTGGTTTTCTTCCATTATTATGGTCAAGCAGAGGGTGGTGGAGGCCTTTGCTGGACTGCGGATGGGTTGGGTAAAATTAACAGGACAGGTGACCCAATATTCTTCCTGTTCTTTTTAATGTTTGCTTACCCTATTGCATCTCACTCTCATCTAGCATTATTTTAATTATCAGGGCCATGTTTCTTATCAGGATAGCACTTCAGTTTATACCTAGACTCATAGTTGCCATATCTCTCCTTTCCTCCACAGGTGGTTCAGAATCTGGGGAGCCTTATGTTCCAGGTGTCTTTTTCAGACAGTTTCTACCTGTGTCACCCAAGGCAAGTAGCAAAGTATAGAGTATGCTAAATGTGGAATTTGGCAGATAGAAAACTTTGGTCTCAGCTCCACAACCCAGTATTGAGCGTTAGAAGATAAAAAACAGCAGAAGAAATTTAGGAAAATAGAATTTTGTTGTGCTCTTAGAAGGGGGACATGTTAGGTCTGTCATGTTCCTTGTCTTGGTCCTCAGGTACAGTTCAGTGTGGTGGTATCAGCCTTTTCCCTAAGTGAGCTGCCCAGCAAAGCTGACCGCACTGAAGTAGTCCAAACCTTGTGGCGCAAGACAAGTGATTTTCTAGTGAGTCGAAATTCCTTTTTCCCTTAAAACTTTAAAGTAGCTTCATGGGTTCCATGCCTTTCCTTCTCTTCATTGGAACTTATCTTCATACATTTCTCTCTGGCATAGATTCCTTTGTCCTTCTTTTAGGGTCTCCATCCCCAACTTATATATAATGCCATTTCCTTTAGGATTACTTTTCCATCTAAATGCTCTTACAGAGCTACTGACATTTATGTTTTCATGTGGTTCAGGGCTTCTGCTTGTTTTCCTCTTTGTGAACAGATACTGGTAGAAAATGGTACAAAAGCAGGGCACCGCCTTCTCATGGAAGCCAGGGACCTGGTCCTTAAGGTAAAAGTCTTTCCCTTCTCCCTTCTCCCCTGCCACCGCCAACCACCACCACTACTTCTGTCACCAATTACTGGTACTCCCTTGCAAACTGAAAAGACTGTCATACAATGGTAAGGGTGACTCAGGATAGTAGACATGTAAAGTCATTATAATATAGGGTAGTGGTTGGCAAACTAGAGCCTGTGGATCAAATCTGGCCTGCCACTTGTGTCTGTATGAGCCAGGCTTATCCGAGTGTCTGTTGTGTATGGCTACTTTCACAGTACAAATGGCAGTTGAATAGCTGGGACAGAGACATATTTTGCCTACTCTCTGGGCCTTTTAAAAAAAGTTTGCAGACCCCTGATCTGGGACATTGCTGAGCCAAAAACCTTATCACTCTGGGACTGTATGAGTCAGTGTCTAATCATAAATATAATTGTCCTGGGGTGGGATTTTTTTGAGAACGGAGTTGCTGACAAGGAGAACACCATCTTATGGGCCAAGTTCCTGCCTTTCTTGGTGCAAAGAGAAAGTTTTTTGTTTGGAGTATTAAAGAAATTGCAAACTTAATTCAAAGAATGTAGTTAATAATTACCAGAATTGAATGTTAAAGGAATCCTCAATTGACTGAGTGCAGAGATTGACTTGTGGGTATAGACCCCTCAGGCCCAGCTTAATTTTTTTGATTTTCTTTGATTTCAGGGAAAGGAGAAGTCACCTCTGGACCCTCGACCTGGTTTTGTCTTTGCCCCAGTAAGTATTCCTTCTACCTTTCCCAGCTCGCAAAGATCTGAGCTCAACTGTAGCCAGGACAAGTGAGAGTGCAAAGCTAAGCCACCCACCCTCCACTGCTTTGTGTCCCTATTTAATTTCTTAGTGGTTGCCCTGCTCTCCCTGCTCCCCGCTCCTGCGCTCCCTTATCCCTAGCCCTTCCTGAACATTTAACTCTGTTTTTCAGTTTTATGATTCGTGGTTCTTTTATCTTACCTCATGTCTTTTATGTGTATTTACAGTGTCCCCATGAACTTCCTTGTCCCCAGTTGACAGCCTCTAAGCCCCTGGCCTGTAGCTTTTCCCAGGCTTACCATCCCATCCCCTTCAGCTGGGTATGTACCCTGGGAATATTGTAGCAGGGAGAAAATAGCCTGAGAAAGCAGAATAGAAAAGAATCGGGTGGGAAGAGTTGGGAAATTAGAGAATAGGTTGGAAATTTTAGGGCCCAAATGTGTGTGATGTAGAACATTAAAAGGGCTGCAAGAATTGGGGTCAGATTTTCTTTTTCCAGTATCTTTTTCCTCCACACAGTCTCTCTATCCTTATCTTAGAACAAGCAGCCAAAGGAGGAAAAGTTCTCAATGGTGATCCTTGCCCGGGGATCTCTAGAGGAGGCTAATCGCTGGCCCCGGATCACTCAGCCTGTCCTTAAACGGCCACGCCATGTGCATTGTCACCTATGTTGTCCAGATGGGCATATGCAGCATGCTGTGATCACAGCCCGCCGCCATGGCAGGTATAGAAGTTGTGATCAAAATTAGTGGGAGGTGTCAGGAACCTGAAGCCCACGTTGACCTCTATCCCATAGGGATTTGTATCGCTGTGCCCGTGTCAGCTCCTGGGGAGATCTTTTACCTGTGACCACGCCATCTGAGCCTTCTCCATCCTCTGCTGAAGATCCACCTGAGAGCTGACAAGGATGTGTAACAAGAGTTTTCTTCTATCGTACTTGCCAAGGCTAAAGCTACCTGGTATCCAGGATGGGAGCGCTGGGACCCCTATATATCTGTCTTTGAGGTTTTAATAATAATAAACAAAAGTTTTCAAAGAATGGAAATGGATCTTGTGATTCTTGAAAGGTATAGAGGTAGGTCATCATGGCCTGGCCTGTAACGAAATGACTTTCCATGCCTGTCTTATCTTCCCACACAAATCTCAAGCTCGCCCTCTGCTGTAAGAATATTGCTGCTTCCACCAGAGACCTGGATTTCCCAGGGAGGTAATCTGGAGTAGTGGGGAAAGCCGCCCCGGCGCTCTGAGAACTGGCTCAACGGGTCTCAGGGTTGTTAGGCCACCTGAATAGGGAACCAGCAGCTGCCTAGCCTCTAGCTTTTTCTCTCCTTCCTTTTCGTCTTTTTTTAGGGTTCATCAGTTCCCTCAGAGTTTGCTTCATACGTTTTCCTCAAGAGTTGATCCCCATCAGAACTACATCTTCCATTCCACCCATGTATGTCTAGGATCCTTTAGTTTACTTGGTTCATTTCTCAGTTTTCCGGTAGGCCTTGCTGTTTTCAGAGCTAGAGCAACTTTCTTCGTATTAAAACTCTTAGTCGCTCTCCCACAGTATATATCAGGAAACAGGCACAGTCGGAAGTTGTACCAGTAACAACATTGTAATACTGGAAATTTCCATACCTGGAGCTACTTTTCTGGGGTTATAGAAAAGGGGAGTCCCCTCATCTACTAGTTCCCACAGAGTGGTGGCAGGACCGGCCCTCTGCTCCACCTCCTCTATCCCCAGATGGCCCCAAATCCCCTTTGAAAGCATATGGTTCAGGTATCAGCATAGCAGCCTGTAAAACTTGGGTTAGGGTGTAGAGGATATGGAAGGCTTAGATCAAATGTCCCAAGTGAGGCAGGACCAGATTGTCCCCAGCATGAAACAGCTGAGAAGTAGCTACCATAGACTGTCCCATTTGGGATTAGACCAGCCCTGGGCATGAACCAAGACAGTCCACAGCCCTTGGATTAGTCATGACTTGAAGAAGAGGAGACAGAGCACAGGGCTGTGCCTGACAGGGAGGGAGTCTGGAGTTTCTGGTTTCAGTGTGAGCCAGGGGAGGGGCCTTCATGTAGGGGGAGGGCGGGAAGCTGGGGCAGGGCCCCAGTCAGCTATGCAAGGCTGCGTAAGCAGAGGCAGCACAGAACAGAGAGGATCCCAACACCTTCCTCAATCGCAGGAGTGGACACTGCAGCTTTGACCACCTAAGGCACCACACTTGCTCCAAAGCTTGTAGCTCCATTTGTCATTCTGAGGCCCAAGGATGGAGCCACTACTAGGGGTGAAAATTGGCTGCCTGTTTGCCCTGCTGGCTCTCACCCTGGTCTGTGGCCTTATTCCCATCTGCTTCAAATGGTTCCAGATCGAGGCGGCCACAGGTATAGCCCTTCCGTATCTTTGTCTGCATAACGCGGGTCTGACTTCAACCCTGTCACCTTATCCTGACACCTTGCTCTGATTCTCTCACCATCCCCAAGCTTGGGATGTCTGGTGCTGCCTGTTGCTCTTTAGTCACCTTTGTCCATCTCCTCATTGCCAACTGGATTATAACTCCTGCTTTTCATTAGGTCGTCACCGCCGGGTCCTCAGCCTCCTGGGCTGCATTTCTGCCGGTGTTTTCCTGGGAGCAGGGCTCATGCACATGACCGCTGAAGCCCTGGAGGGAATGGAAACGGAAATCCAGAAATTTGAGATGCAGGTGAGCAGCTGAGTATCAGGGCTGGGAGGCCGGAATGATGAACAGAACCAAGGGAAGAAAGAGGACAAAGTGATGGAGCCAAAGACATGACTCCTGGGTGGAACGACAGAGAAGATGACAGCTCCTGTGTTGTGTGGAATAATGACAAGAGGTCAGACTGGGCTTTAAAGAAAGCAATGGAGCCGAAGGGACAGGACAGGAAACTGAGCTGCTCCATCCTCCATCTAATTTCTGCTTTTTCTTCCATAGAACAGGACAGAAAGTAAGGGAAATTTTTCTGGTGATGCTGATTCAGCTCATGTAAGTATCTCTCACCAGCCCCTATCTGGAGGGTGAGGAGAACCAGAGACTCCTCTCGGCCCCAGAGCCTTTGGAGAGGAGAACGTGAGGAATACCAGAACCCTCTGCTCCTCAGCTCGGACACTGTAGGAGGAGCCAACATGATCCTTTTCGGTTTATGGAACCCCAGACCAAGCTCTTGGTTTGCTCTTGCATTCTTTCTCTGCACTCTTTGATATGCTTCACATCTTTTCCTCATATTTCTAATCCTACTGCCCCTGTATCCCTTGGTCCTCTGGTACCTTGATGTCACATGTCCGTATCTCTTCTGGACTTCATTCTCGACCCTTTTTTATGTTCTAGTTCCACATTTCCCATTCTCCTCAGTCCATCCTTTGCACCTCCTTCCTTCCTTTCCCGTCTCACAGCCCCTCTCTCTGTTCCCAGATGGACTATCCCTACGGAGAGCTTGTCATCTCCCTGGGCTTCTTCTTGGTCTTCTTTATGGAGTCGCTGGCACTGCAGTGCTGTCCTGGAGCTGCTGGAGGATCCGAAGTGCAGGAGGAGGAATGCGGGGGCGCTCACGTGCTCGGATTCCACAGCCATGGACCTCTGCCCTCGCCCTCACGCAGCCCCTTTCGAGCCCTCATCCTCCTGCTCTCACTCTCCTTCCACTCGGTGTTTGAAGGTCTAGCTGTGGGGCTGCAGACAACAGTAGCAGCTACCGTGCAGCTCTGTCTTGCTGTCCTGGCTCACAAGGGGCTCGTAGTGTTTGGTGTAGGACTGCGGCTGGTGCAGACAGGCACTGAGTCCCGATGGGCCGTGTTCTCCATACTGTTGTTCGCGCTCATGTCCCCCCTGGGACTAGCCCTAGGGCTGGCTGTGGCTGGAGGAGACTCTGAAGGGGCACGAGGCTTAGCCCAAGCTGTGTTAGAGAGTGTGGCAGCTGGCACCTTCCTGTATGTCACCTTCCTAGAAATTCTGCCCCGGGAGCTGGCTGGTCCTGAAGCTCCTCTGGCCAAGTGGGGCTGTGTAGCCGCTGGTTTTGCCTTCATGGCTCTTATTGCATTGTGGGCCTGAGAGATTCCTGACTTCTCTCACAGACTCCTCTAGAATGATCTCCTACCCCCAGGAGGCACCTCCCAAATGGCTTTGGCCCTCAGACATCTTCAGTGAGACTAAGTGGCATTTACTAGGCATCATCCCCCATGAACTGGGCCCCAGCTTTTCCTACATGAGATCCCATTGCTCATCCAAGACTGAGAAAAAGATGTTTATTTAGGTTGAGGGCTTATACATTGGAGAATTGATATGAAGACCATCTCTCCAGATTTGACTCATCCCATTTTTGCTACCATATGTAATAAAATGTCCATTTTACCCTTCCCCTTCAACCATGCTGTACTTCATTTCTTCAGGTTGCCTAAGAGCTGCCTGGTGGAATGGGGAGTGGGGAGGGTGAGTGTTAGACGCACTCTTTTCTTCTGGAATTAGGGCCTCCAGCCATTTTGGTAATTGCAGCTATGCCCACCAGACATGGGAGCATTGCTGAAATTCTAACATTAGTCACAAGTGTTTAGATATTAAGCCAGAGTTTTCAGCATTTAGAGAAAAGAGTTTTAAAAACAGAAACCATGGGGATCTAGATTTTTTCCCTACAATAACCACACCCACCCCACTCCCAGTACCTATTATCAGCCACCTGAAACATGTCCAACAGACTCTTGAGATCAGGCTCAATGGAGTCTACTTCCATCTGGTTCCTATTTTTCACAGTGAGCCCTGTGTGGCCTTTGGGGCATGATTGTTCTTTGAGCCTCTGTCTCCAGGTTGCCTTGTGCTGAGGAATTAAAAAGCAGTATGTTTGGAAAGGGAGAAAGGCGCCGATAAATGCCAAGGGTGATTACTTGGTGCTGCCACATGGTGGCTTTCCTTCTGCCTGCCCTACCTGCCACTATGCCTTTGGCCCCTCCCCACTGGACCATGTGTCTTACAGTTGAGTAACCGCTACAATGTGTTGCTTTTCTTCAAAACTGCACAAATACAAAAACATTATCTACATGAGGAGGAGAAGGATGACGGCTGCCCAGCCCCTGATGGAGGAATATCTCAGACTTGGTAGAGAAACAGGTAAAGAGGTGTGCCCTGTGAGCTCACACACCCTCACCAGTTTGCCCCTTCGAATATTTTCAGTGTAGAAGTCCAAATGGCCTTAACATGAGCGAGGTCTCCCAAGTTTCATTCTCATCTCTCATTTCATTTCTGTCTTCTGTCCATCCCATTCACCTCCCCACAAATTAAGATATGCAAACCTCCTCACAGGCCCAGCTTACACACCCAGGGATGATCAGGGAGAAGCCAAGCTAAAGGCAAAACGAAGTAAAATGTCTGACACAGGAAATCATTTCCCTGAAGCACCGTCCTATTCCGTTTCCCTTCAGTACTAAATGCACTCACACGTAACATGCTCGGAACAGCACCTAGTATGTTGTAATAATAATAACAGAGTTTCCACACTGAGCACCTGCTTGTGCCAGGCACTGTGCTGTTGCCTCCACACATATTTTCTCATCTTTCCAACCCTGCCAGGTAGATGTCATCCTCCTCCACACATATTTTCTCACCTTTCCACCCTGCCAGGTAGATATCATCCCCCTTGTAAGTCCAGGGTCATGCACTCAGGAAAGTTAAATAACTTGATCATAAAGCTAGCTGGGCTTCAAACTCATGTTTCCGTGATTCTAAGAAAAGTTCGATATATAGACTCTCTCCTCCTTACCTTTACCTTCCCCACCTTTACTTTACCTGTACCTCCCATCTTATATGTTAGGTCTCAGGAAAAAGCAGAGAGCACACTGAATCACTGAGGAAAGTTTAATAAAGGGAGGGTGCAGAAGGTGTGGGCAGAGTTAGGACAGAGCAACAAACATGGTGCAACAGCCTGGGGCTCAGTAACAGCAATGCTGTTACCTGGGCTGAAGAGAAGGAGCAGTTACCTGAAACTGGAGAGAGCCGTCCACTAAGAGCTGTGGCCTTTGGTGGAAGGGGACAACCAGCATGCAAGGACTCCACAAGAAGCCAGAGGAAAACTTTTACTCTCCTACTCTTGGATATATTGCCATGTCTCTCGTTGATCATGCCCAAACAGAAGGCAAAGGACAAAAATGTCTGGTGGTACATCGCAGATAGATCGGCCTCAGGAAGCACTGCTCAGAAACAAATTTAGAGGAGCCAGCGAAAAACATCCAGCATGCCATCAAACCCTGCTGCTTTCGACTTAAGTGATCTTGCTAGGATTTCAGAAGGATGCATGGGAAGGGACATGATTATATGGATGTTAGAGAACTACTTCTGGTATAGAGAATTTGTATGACTATGGAAAGGAGACTTGAGAAGTACAGTAGACTCCGAGGCTCTTCATGTTTCTGGGTCACTGAAGCTATCAGCATTTGAGGTAAATGAACAGAGGTCAGGAGATTTCAAGCACAGATGAATCATGCTTTTTGCCTCCTCCCAACCCAAGAGCCCTTTGATTTCCCTTTAGCTGCCTCTGCTTCCAAACATCAATGCTTTCTTTCCTCCCTACGACCATTTCCTTTCCCTTTCCTAAGATCCTTACCAACCAGAACCAAAAACATCTTTAGTTCGGACCATATTGTATCAAAAGCTGGAATAAAGCTAGAGAATGGCTCCCTAGAGAGAACATCAGGATCAGAAAAGGGAACAATCTTGATCATTTTCAAAAGATATGGATCCCAGCAAGAAGCCAGAGAGGGCTCTAAGGGAGCAGAAGATGAAAGTGATTTTAAATGAGATTGAAACAAGGAAGGATGGAATTAAGAACAGGCATGAGAACCACAGGACAGGAGGGAGAGCTGAGTTAGCTGGGGCAGGGTGACTAGAAGCCAGAATTAGTAGTGAACCTTGATTCATCCTTGAGAGACAGGTTGTAACTGAAGGACATTAAAATCATGAGAGTTGAAAAATAAAAATAGGAGGGAAGATATGTAGGATGGGAAAAAGGATGAGAAGAAGCTAGTTGGAATAGTCACAAGAGAATTTATGTGGAACAATTTTCAAGTCTCCTCAACCCCCGTGCCCCTTCCCCAACCCCTTCTCCATCCACATACATGTACTTTTTATATATCTAAACAGGAAGAAAAAATGAAATCAGAAGAATGAGACCTCTGACTGCCCTCCCACCTAGAGCCAGGTTTCCATTTTTGCGCCAATAAATGGCTCTCCCTCCCCCACCTTTCCTCTGCTTATAAGCTGAGGATTAGGTTTGGATATTGCAGTTGTAAGGTTATAATTTATGAAGACAAGGAAATGGGGAACAACATCAAAGAGAAACCAGAGTTTAGCAAATATCCCAAAGCAGGGCAGGAGGTCAGTCAGAGAACAAGAGACAACCAGGAACAAAACCTGAAGAGCTCCAGATGAACTTCTTGTGAGATAATTTGTTCCACTTCACCCCTCCCTTGAAGGCAGTTTCCCAGGGTCTTGCCTCCCTCAACATAGGCCAGAGTCCCTCGCTCCTGGCTCTGGTTGATAGAATACAAGGACTGGCAGCCAGAATTGGTATAAGTTGGTACGTGTGGATGTGCCAACTAGCCAGACACCCTCACACCCAAGTGACCTAAAGGAAGAGCCCATGGCCACTAGCAAAGGTGAAGCAAAAAGGGTACAGGCCCCAGTCCATGGAGGTGCTTAAAGACACTAGTTTTGATTATTTCTTTTTTATTTCAAGTTTGTTCTGAGTTACTAGATTTATTGAATGTCTAATACACAAAGCATTCTACTTTTCCTATTTATTTATCCATCCCTCCTGTTAGTTTCACTATTTGTGTACCTTCAGAGAATTACTCTTTAAAATCTCTTCATGAGTTCCACAGTTTTCGAGCTGATGCCACAAGGCTCTTGTCACTGTATTCTTTAGTTTTTTCTCCTTCCCATTGAACTCTCTTAGCTATTTTGGACTTCTATCCCTAAAGTCAGGGAAACACATTCCTTGAGAATGAGAGGAAGAGAGAAACAGGAGTCCTAAGCCTGAAACGGAGACAAAAAGTCTCCGTAGAGACTTTGTGGCTCAGCTTCTATGAAGACACCTCACCTCTTCTGAGCCTCTGAGCTCTGATCTTGAGGATGAGCAGGAACCACAGACAAGGTACCCGGCCCTTCCTATGCAGCTACTGCGGAGAATCACGAAGAACAGGAGACAGAATGGGAGCTTGGAACTGGGGAAAGTTAGAAAGAACCATGGCAACCACAGGGGGGCACTGCGTCCCCATGGGCTCGCCTGGAATGTCTAGGTCCAACAAAGTAGAGGTCAGTCAAGGACAGCAAACCCCTCTCCCTTGCTCCCAGCAGAGAGCATCTCTCCTTCCACCTAACTATTGAATTTCCTATGAGGGGACATCTATCAGAGACACACATGAACATCACCCATTTCACACACCATCTCCATGACAGGTACATAAATGCATGCGCTCGCATATGTACACAGAAATGAGATTTTCTCCTTCTTCCAAAGATTGGCCTGCTAACATAAGTGTTACCTGTGCAGGTGACTGCGCTGAGAAGAGCTTCCTTCCCTTCAATAATGCACAGCAGCAGCTATTGCCAGTCAAGGCTGATGCTGGTTGGAGTTCTTTGCCTTGTCCTCATGTTTTGTTTACCTAGGAGCTAGTTGGACCAATGATTCCAATTATACGGTTTCTTTTCTTTAGTGTGGCATTCAAGCGCCTACTGCCTGCCCTGCGTGTGGTCACTCAACACCCTGTCCCCTTCTGATCCTGGCTACTGCATTTAAAATAGACTCAGTCCTATGAGACAGTGATGAAATGCTCAAGAATCACAAACATGCCCCATGCCCCATTTCCACATTGGTTTGTCAGCACTAGATATCGAGCTGCATTTGCCGTCAGCTCAGTTTCACTGAGGAAAGTGTATAATTACCTGAGGGGTTCTATACAGTCATCTGGCAAGTGATCTGGTAATATTTCATCCACAGTGCTCTGCTCAATAATGCTGTGGAGTGCCTTCTCATTTTTACTTCTTGTGCCTCAAGAGCTCATGAATCGGCTTGCAACAGCCACAGAATATCTAAAGTCTTCTTGACGATTGTTGTTCATACTTGTTGAAAGGCTTCTCAGAGAGCCACAACCATGGTCTAACTCCCTGAGTTTCTGGGTTCATGTGGAGGAATTCCTGGGAGGAACTTCTCTTTGCTTCCGTGACTCACCTAGAGGAGTCTTCAGATTGGGATCAACTATGAGTGACCCAATGACCCCACTAGTAACTACATGAGGCCCGGTCTGATGACTGTGCTGAACCACCTAAAGTGGAATCTAGGTGACCCCAGGGATGATCCTGCAGGAAGATGGGTCACAAGGTGTCCTTGGGCACTTTAGTCAGCTTTCTGTACTTCCTTCTTTAAGATCATGATGTTGGTGACATCTCTGAAACCCTACCGCATTTCTCAATAACTGATAAGGAAGTCTTCTAAGAGCTAAGTAGCTCCTCTCCCCAAACTTGATGATATTATCAATACTAAGGACAATACCAATCTAGCGAATAGGGGCCAGTGACATTTAGTCACATTTTGTTCAGTGCCTATGCTATACAAGCCCCCTTCCATGGTTTGTCACTTTGAGAAGAGAATACGAGAGTTGGGCAAGGAGAGGGTAGGAAAGGGGTATGACGCAGGCATACTCAGACAAAGAATAATGGTGCTCAGATTCCTCTACAGTTTATTGTTACAGCAGAAGTTGTGGGAGACAGGAGAGCACCTTCCACACATAACACACTGTGGTCAGAGCCCCAAGGTAGCCCTTCCCACCTCTATGCCAAGCCCCAAGCAGCCCTGCTCCAGCCTGGCTCCCACCCCCTCCCACTCTAGACACACACTGTCTAGACAGCTACCAAAGTTAGTGCAGCCAATGGCCCCAGGCCCCTTCCTATTGCCCCAGCTCCAATCTTTCCCTCAAACTTGTTCATTGCCCGCCACCTCCCATTCAAACTTTCATTCACACACTGGATGTTTCTATCACATCCTGAGGACCACTAACCCACCAGCAAGCCTCCCCTCACACATTCATTTAGGCCCATACCCTTCAGAGAGCTGAAGAGTTAATGAGACGTCGTATCAGCTTTGGTGAGTGGAGCCCCAGCCCCAAGTCCCTACCCTTGCAATGGGATGAGTAGAGAGAGTCTGGGGGAGGCACCATGGACAACTGCAACGACCTCTTTTCCCCCATCTACAGACACCTAGATAACGGAAAGTGGACACATGCCCTCTCCCCACTAACACCAGAATGAGGGAGAGGGATCATTTAGGGGACTGGGTGCCCTAAGAGATATTAGGACATCTCTCCCAGGAGCTGAGGGGAATCACAGGTTAGAGGTCAAGGTTAGGGTAGCAATCAAAGATCAAGGTCATCTCCACACGTGATCTGCCCAGCTTCCCTTGCTCACTCTGGCCCAGCGCCCTCTGCACCTCCCAGGTTAGTGCTGGGGGAGGTGAGGGCTGGGTCCCACACCAGGCCAAAAGGGCCATTCAACAGGAGACCTCCATGGTGTGCCCCGGGGGCCCTGAAGAGAGAGTCCCGGACTCGCTGCTCTGGGACATGGTGCGAGAGCGGGACCGGCTGCCATCAATGGATGCTGCACTGGTCAGGGAGGCTGTGCGAGAACGAGACAGGCGAGTCATGCAGGATGAGGCCACTGTGGAGACAGAAGGATAAGCAAGCAGTCAGAGAGGAGGTAGGAAAAGAGATGCTGGCAACTCGGAGTTGGTGCTTGGGTGGAGACGAGAGTTACGAATGGGGCCAGGGGCTCAATGAGCTCGATTTGGCAGATGATGCTAAGTCCAGGAATTTTCCTAAAATGCGTCCTCCCCTCAGTGGCCATCCCTCGTCCTGTGCAGCAATCCCTCGTCCGCATGATTCCATACTCACTGTAGCCCATGCCTTGCAGGAAGTACTTGATGGCCTCGGTCAGCTTGCCTGGCTGTGGAAGTAAGATGAGGCAAGAAGACAGGTGAGGTTAGAAGCTGAGCGGGAGCCCAAGGCTGTGGCAGGTTGGGGATGGGCTGTATGGCGAAGGATATAGTTCAGTGCCATTAATACTCCATCCCAGGGATGGCAGGGGTACTCACCTGCGTCAGCTGGGGCTGACCTCCGGAGTCGGCCATCTGCTCAGAAGAGAGCCACCCAGAAAAAGTGACACACACATGAATAAAGTGAGCCAGGCCAAGAGGCAGAAAAGGGTCTCCTTTCCCTGCTTCCCCACTCCAGGCCCTTAGGAGTTTTGCTGTTATTGTTGTTTTGTTTTGTTTTGTTTTTCTCTATGTATGTGTGTTTTGTTTTGTTTTATTTTTTATTTCATCCACTCCACTTGCTCCCAGGCAGGACCCTGGAGGCCTAGAAGTTGAATCTAAGATTCAGGATATAGAGCTCTGGACAGGGGACCAGGCTGGGCATGAAGTAGGGTTACTGACCTTGAGAAAAGAGGTCTGGGTGGGGTCCAGTTTTGAGTTACACTCCACCTGGAGTAAGGAGGAGGCTGAATGAAGGAGGTCACTCACTCCCTATGACCCTTCCCATCCAAGACACCCAGGGATCCAGACCCCAGTTCCTCTCCTATCAGCTCCCTACCCATTTCCTTCCTACCAAGAATCAACCTCTTAGGCACCATGGTTGCTGTCGCTCTTCCTGTCCCTAACCAAGCTTCCCTCTTGGCAAGATACCCCTCTGACCACCAGCCTAAGACTCCAACCCTCCCATGCCCACTCCAAATTCTCTACTGACCACTGCATCTTCATGGGGTGCTTGGTCTCCTACCACCAACATCACAGGGCACCTAGAGGCACAGTGTCGGGGAGAAGGCAGTGAGCACCTGAAACTCCCTTACTCACCCCTTCCCAGAAGAGCAGCTGGAAAATGTCTGGCTCCAAAGTGGAAACAGCCTTCTAAGCCCCACCGATCCCACCCAGAGGATGCAAAGGCAGAAGACCTGGAGCTAGAGGGTGGTGATTTGCTAAATGGGATGGTGCGGGGGAGGTGACAAGAAAATTCCCTGGCAAAAGATTCTTCTTCTAAAGGATACAAGCACCTAGGGAAGACCCAGGGGGAGAGGCAAAGCTATCTCTCTTAAAGTCTTACTTGAGGGTGATATCGCCTCCACGCTCCAAGTTCAGGTCTCGGCGGCTAGAGAAAGGTTAAAAGAGGAGTAGAAATTGTAGGCAGGCAATGCTATCCATCCAGATAGAAACTCCCCCATTAGGAAGCTATCTTCCTCTTAAAAACTACAGTCAAATATTGGTAATTAAAAGTGGGAATCGAAAGGGAAGGTGGTAGGCAGGCCTCAAGCACAATCCCTACAGCCACTGTGCCCTAGGTCCCTGGTCAGAGGGTAGCGAAGGGGGAGGAAAGGCACAAGGACAGATCGTCGTCTGGGAATCCGAAACTCTAAGGGAAGTAAACAGGAGAAAGGGGGACATCTTACATTTCTTCCCTCTGGGTCTGTTCTGCAGCTACCCCAGTTACGCATCAAATCCCTCCCTCCTTGCACACGTTGTACTTTCTAAACTTCTCTCTCCTCTTCTTTGCCTCCCCATTACCTCTAGTCACTGCTTCTACCTTGCTTTCACATGTACACGCACACACACTGCCCACTCACTTGTTGTAGCTGTTCCAGTATAGTTCGATGTTGTCCAGGTTGGGCGCACGTGCAATGATATTTCTATACTTCTGTATCAACTCAGAATTTCTAGACAGCTCTTCCTGAAGGAAAGAAGAGGGAGAAAAATTAGGGTTAGGAAGAGAAGCCAACATTACTGGATGCAAAGAGGCAAACCTGTTTTCCTCCCCATATTCTGTCTCAGCTAAGGAAGTCACCCCAAGCATTCAAGTCCCTGTTGGTCCCTCTTCTTCCCCCATTTTCCGCAACCACATACTTGGCTGAAAAGATGTCCAAGGATCATCTCCGAAATGGAAGAGGTGAGGCCTGTTAACTACGAGGAAAGGGAAGGTGAGAAAGCTCAGGACATTAAGGGAGAAGAGACCCAGGCAAAGTGACACAGCTTCTTTCTTGCTCTATGAAGTTCACAGGTCAATCGTTTATACTGGTAGAGCTTAACTGGACCCATACAAAGGAACCTCCACCCTAGATCTCAGCACACAGGCCCCTGCCAACCTTATGGGCTGCCCAGTCCATCCAACCCTTGGCATTGGGATCAATGTTGATGAGGACAAGACCCTCAACTGTATCCTGGTGGTTAAGCTAAAGGGCGGAAGAAGGAAGAGCAATCAGAGGCAAGGCATGGCCTTATCCCTTCCCCACTGAGTTTCACCCATCTTAGGCTCCCAAGGGGCCTCCCTCCCCACCCCCCAGACCCATGTCCTCCCATCGAAACCCACAGTAGCAAACGAGACTCTCTTAATCAGTCTGCCTAGGCCTTGGACCTGTCTTTCCCTCACTGGGGATTTTTACTCCTTACAGCATATCGTGATAGGATGTAGGCTCCAGCTCCAACACCAATTCCAATTATTGTAGAGAAACTGTGAAGAGAAATATATGTCTAATGGACCCTGGTGTCCAAAACTTTGGCTTTCCAAATTCTTCACCCTCCTTCCTAAGGACACAGGCACACAGAAGGAAAGAAAGGGACCTGCCAAAGAGCTAAAAGCTAACACTGGTAATCAGTGTAGGACCCTGAAATGTTTCCCCAGCTCCCTCTTGGAGAACTAGTGTCCTGAAAAGAAATAGCCATCCACCAACCAACTGTTTTCCTAGGTAGCACTGTGTCCATTCTCAGTTTTCAGGAGCGAGTTAAACTTGTTCCATTTTAGTTCCTGGTTCCTCTAGAGGAACTTAAAAGAAGGAAATTTGAGGCAGGATGTAAAGATAAAACAAACAACAGGAAGAAGGGGGTTAAAGAGCCAAAGGGGTGAACCAGAACGGCCTGGGGCCCTGGTGTCCAGTAAAAGCCAAGCCAAGGACAGAGGTGCCCCACGTGCATATGCAGGAGGCCTTGCCTGTCTTCTTCTTCCTTTCCCCCCTCTCCCTTACACACAGGACTCCCTGTTTCCAGGTGTGTTTATGGAGGAGGGGGAGTAGGAGGAACAGAGGAACAGAGACAGGTCTATCCGGTTCCTCAGGGATTGTCACCCCCTCCTTTTCCATTCTAGCTTCCTGATCCCTCCTCAGCCTGACGCAGGGCTGAGCATAGTCCCTCTTTTTTCCTTTCTTCCATCCATTAGGGCTACTCCGATGACTTAAGTCAGTTTTCCAAACCCACCCACTCACTCTCTCAAAAATCAGTTGAGAGCATGGAGGAGGAAGACTATATCTAGGCCAGAGACCAAAACTCGCCCGGGAACCATGGTGGGCATAACAGTTTTAAGGGCCACCTTGTGCTGGAAAGAGAACTCTGGTTTGGAGGGATCCCCAGGCTTCTCACTTTAAGTACTGCAGGATGCAAGGGATCATGTCTGCAAGCTGGTCCAGAGACGGGTACTGATATCTGGAGAAGAGAGGAATGTTAAGGAAAACACCAACCTGCCCCCATTGCCTTCACCTCAGGGTGTCCTACTGACCCTGTCAGAGAATCACCACTGCCCTCCCTTTCCTCCTCCCCTGGTTCAATCTTCCCCACACTTGCCCTGTGCCTCACAGTCTGATGAGGAGGGAAGGAGCTAATTCTCACCCCACAGGGAACACAGGAGCCCCCTCTTCCATCCCAGGGGCATCCACATGAACCCGCACGAAGTTCTGAATGATTTCCTGCATATCCCCGAATTGAAACAGCGACTGGAAGCAAGATTTATCTAAAGAGAATCCCCAGCACCCAAACAGTAGAATCAGACAGGGAAAAGTGTCCCCAGAACCCACTCTCTTTCTTTCATGCTACAGTCAGACTAGGAGAGAATGTCTCCTTGACATGCCACATGGCTCCCTTCCTGCCCATGCGGACCCTTCCCCTTACACTGGGGTTTTACTCCTCCCCACCCCCGCAAGCCTCTTCCCAAAAAGGAATAGGAGGGGAAGTGAAAGTCCTTACAGTTGAGTCCCACATCATGGTAGGTGAGGATCGCTGGGCGTTTGGGTTTGGGGGTGCCATAGACAGTAAAAGTGACAGAGCCATAAGGTGTCTCCACAGAGTGAGTCTGCAGGAAAATAGGTAACCATCAGGTAGGAGTTAGGCTGAAAAGAAAAGAGGCAGGAGAAAGACCTCTATAAAAGTTGAGGAGTTGATGCAGGAGGAGGGGCAAAGAGAGGAGACGGGAACAAAGTACTAGAAATAAGATCAACAAGAATTCAGTTTAGGTAAATATGACAGTGGAAGATGATTTTTGAGAGTGGAGAAGAATAATGAAAGATCGAAGAGCACTGAGGAACTTTGAGAAGGCAGACGAGTAGGAAAAGGGAGAGCTGGGGATGGGGAAGGAAAGAAATAAAAGGAAAGGAAGCAAAGAGGAGAGCCAGGTAGGGGTGCCTCTCTCTCCTAGGGGAGAGGAGAGCCCCTCCTCCCACCCTGGGACTGCCCCACGCTGTTACCTGTCCCTGGTCCAGGAGGATTCGGGCAGCTAGCTCAGCCTCCTGGAGAGAGACACACACAGACAGATCCACACAGAAACACACAGCCATGAAGAGTCACAGATGGAGAGACAGACATAGATAAAGAGAGATAGGTAAAGAGATAACAGAGACCAAAAACAGAAAGAGGTAACAAAAAGAGACATGGAGAGGATGAAGATTAGTATAGTAACATGACAAAGGCCTGGACTCCAAATTATGGTTTATGGGAACAGAAACATCGGTAGAGGTGGAGAAAGTAGGGATGTGGGTTAAAATGAGATTCTGGATTTGGAAAGGTAGGAGATGGGGAGGCTTGGAGGTCTGGAATTCGGGTCTGGGAGTCAGAGGGTCTCTAATAACCTTGGCGACCTCGGGTGTCTGCCCTGGCAACAGTGGCTTCTCCTCCGTGATCTGCACCTCCTGCAGCTCTGCCATGGTGGCCTGGCAGGGTAAAGAAACATCAAGACTGGAGAGGTTGCCCCTACACCCCCACATCTCTGAATCTTGAATACCTGCTTCCCAGGAGCTGAAGACGACTCTAGAACACAGAGAGCCTTTCCTGCCCAGCTTCATGTCCAAGCCACTGGGGAGGGGTGGGGGGCTGAAGGTGGGAAGAGGATCCAGGACAGCACTTCTCTTCAGATTGGCCATCCTCACTGCTCCCCTCAACACCCACACTTCTGGACCCTCCTCCCCTATCCTGGATGGAAATACCATCCAGGGTGGGGCAGCAGGGCAGCTCGGGTTTCCCAGGCTATATTTAGGGGCCACCCCATACTCCCAGTTAGGTAGGGGGTGAAACTCGTGGCTCAGTGACCGGGTACTCCAAAGATACTAAGGGACTGGTAGTGAGAGCTCACAACTGACTGTAACCTTCAACTAAAGCCCCAAGGTCAGCAGCTCAAAAAGAAAGGGGCTAAAAATGATCTGAGTAACTTGACCAAGAGAGGGACAAGGGACATCTGTGTCCAACTGACCCAAAGTCTCCCTTCCTTCCAAGACTCTCCTTCCCCACTGTGAATAAATCAGCATACATCCAACATTAGTGGGGCCCGTGAGTAGCAGAGCAGGCTTGCAGACCAGCACAGTAAAGAGCCTGCAGCCTGGGGGGTGGGGTCACTTACTGGGCTCCTATTGGCTGGATGCAGTGGGGTTAGGGTTCAGGGTTCTCACTGCTCCTGGCTCTGGGGTCTGAGAAAACAAGGCAATGAGGTGAATGACATGGGAGACAGTCCCTGGGTCTTTTAGGGACAGAAAGCCTCAGCCGAGACCTGGACTACCAAGTCACCATCGCTCCCCAGGTCACTAACCCTCCCCAATCTGTAACCCTGAGTCCAGTGAACACACCTTCTCTAGGCTTCAACCAGAATCAATACAGGTTGGAGGGGCCTTCGGGGCAACACAGTGAGCAGTTATCAGTCCAGGCTATGGGGGGGAGAGGAGGAAGTGCTGATGTGGAGGAAGGAGTGTGGCTTGTGTCAGAACCTCTGGATTCTAATCCCTGGCTCTGCCGCTACTGGTGTGACCTTGGTCCAGTCTGTACTACTCTGGGCCTCAATTTCCTATTTGCAAACTAGATGTGGGGACTAGGGGACCCCCAAATTTTTGACAGCTCTCGAGCGAGACCAGGGTAGCAGAGCATGGCTGTTTCCCTCCGCCATTAAAAAAGAAGAATAATTTAAAAAGCCTCGTGCCTTCGCTTCTCTCCTCCACCCAGTCTTGGTGTGGGTCCCGCGAGTGGAGAAAAGCGAGGAAGGCGGTCCCACGATCTCCTCCCAGCCTCCCCCGACAGACGACCCGCAAGGGCCGAGCGCCAGCTGGGAAGGATGAAGAGTAGAGATGAGACTGACCGGGCCCAGCACGCGGGACCGGTCCCAACGAGTCCTTACGCTGCCTGTCGGCGTGGGGACCGACTCCCTCGCGCTGCGGGCGCGAAGCGCCCTGGACCCTGGACACAGCCTCGCGCACACGCTAAACACGCCCTGCAGCTCGCCGAGCCTCAGCCTTTGTGCGAAGCAGCCCGGCAACCGCTCCCGACCGGCCCCTTCCCGCGAGCGGTCGGCTACCGAAGATTGGGATCAAACCGCCCACCGGCAGAGCTGGCGCCAGCCAGGCCCCGCGGCCCTCGCCTGCCCCTCCCCCTACCTGCTGCCGCCGCGGCTGCTTCCACCTTCACTTGCCTTTGACTCCCCGGCCAGCCTCGGCTAAGGCTCCCCACAGACCTGCCCCCTCTGCCCCTGCCCGCCCATGGCCGACGTCGGCGGTCCGCCCCAGACCCCCCCAGTAAACACGCCCCCTTTACCCCGTCCTGGCTGCCTGCCGCTCCCGAGGGCCTGTGCGGGGGTCCCGAGGGGAGCGCTAAGAAAAGCAAACTGTGGGTGCTTCCGGGCTCCTGTGGCGCTCCCCACAACATCCCCCGGCAACCGGTCGGTTGTGGGTGTGCGGGGATCCTTTAGCCCTGCTGAGAATCCCCACGACCGCCCTCAACACCGCTCCCACCCGTGACCTGGATCTGCCAATCGCACTGTGGCTCCTTCTTTAGTCCCCAGATTCAGTGGTAGGGACGGGTAAGGGGAGACGAACCCAGGGCGCTGACACCCTATGATTTCGACACCGCCCGCCCGGAAACAGAGAGCCTGGTTCAGGAAGGAGAAAGTGGGCGGGGATCGCCGCTGAGCAGGCGGGGGTCTTGCCGGCCAGGAGGGGCAGGTGTGCTAGCACCGACTTGGGGCGGGGGCGTCATCGAGGGCGCAAGAGTTCCAACTCCGGGACGCCCAGGGTCCTGGTACCTCCTCTCTTTACTGCGTCCCGATGCCTGCTGTCCGGCTGGCTGCTCCTAGTGAAGTTGGAAAACAAGGCGGGGAGGGGGCGGGGAATGCGAGAAGGGGGCGCTATAAATAGAGGGGAGATCGCAAGAGGGGGAAGAGGATGGCCAACTGGGACTCCAGGGTCAAGGCCCCAAAGGGGGACGGAGGAGGGGCCAGGGACCCCCAGGGGCTCTGACTCTTGGATAAACAGGCGCGGAGGCGGAGTTAATTCTGCGGGGGTGGAGTGGGGGCTTGAGGAGGACGCAGTGTCCCAGGCCGGGACCCAAGAGACCCTGTGGCATCGCGCTAGCCCCTCCTAGTCCGGCCCAGAGAAGGAGGGTGAGACCAGCTCGGCCCGACTGACTCGCAATGCCCAGGCGACGGTTTCTCAGGGACTGCTGCGTCTCCCTCAGGGCCTGGGTGGGTTTGCTGCCCTAGACTCTTCACTGGCCCTGCCCTTCCCACACCTAGATGCACCTTCCCTGTGCCCCTAAGAGGAAAGCCACCTGGAATGGCATAGTTATGTGGCTAAGGCAAAAGGAAACCAGATTTAATTTCTTCCCACCTGCACCCCTTTCAGCTCCCCTCCCCCCAGGGTCCCCACCCCATCCTCCTTCAGCCTGGTTCCTGAGTTGCCATTTAGGGGGCTGGGCACCAAGCCAGCTGGGAACAATGGCCAATGGAACTGAAGCTGCCAACTGCAACACCAGCACAGATTGCCCCAAGACCCCAAATTGCCCTCCCCACTCCCCGCCTGGGACCACCACCCCATAACCCCCTCACCACCGTCCCCCTCCCCATCCAGGGAACATCAATGCCTTTTCATCCCCACTTGGCAGGGTCTATTGGAAAGAAGGAGGGGTGGATAGGGAGGAGGTGACCCAGAGTAAGAGAACCAGTCAGGATAAAACCCAGCTTTCAACAACCCCAAATCTAAAGGGCCCCCCTTCAATTTCTTAATTTAGAGCACCCAAGTTTTCCTATATTCTTTTCCCCCACTCCCTTCATAACTATTTCCCCAGAAACTGGCACAGAAGCTGGGCACCCTAGCTCCTCACTTAGCCTCCTCTCCCCTCTGGATGCCAGTTTAACACTCCCAGACAAGGAAAAGCTGCTGGAATTAGATCGTACATAAAGATGCCTAGGACAGGAGAGAAATCTCACCAGCCCTCCTGGAACTGGGGGAGAAAGAATGTCTAGAGGGAGAACTTTTTGTTTGCTGCCTTCTCTGATGTGTCTAAAGTAGACTTACTTGGAGTGGGGGAGGGAAGGACCTGGAGGTTCCAGCATCTAAATTCGTCTCTGGGTCAGGATGACTCAGGGGGAACCTGATAAGGGGCCTAGGCAGGGGCGTGGGGCGGGCAGGAGATAGGAAATTTCCACTGAGATCTGTTTGCTTCCTAGGTGCAGGGGTCTCAGCCTGCTGCAGGCAGAAGTGAGGCTGCTTCTGCCCTAAGATAGGGTTACTCCTTGTCAGGGCAGGTCCCAGCCAAACCCTGTATAAATGGCCCAATAAAGATAACCTCTCAAGCTAACTTCCTTCTCTTGGGCCAGAAGTGGCTTCAAACTTTACCTTGAACTAAGCAACAGTTTTAAGTATTTGCTACGAGAAGCCACTGTATAGATGGAATTCAAAGAAGTGTGAAGTCTAGTCATACTCTCTCTAGAAGCTTATGATGAAATAGTTGAGAGAAGGTAAAGAGAGAAAAAGTTAAGAAAAATGGCCTATGTATAAGATGAATTGTTTAAACAGTAAGTCCTATGACAATAGTTTCCCATGCTTCTCAAGTGAGAGTTCAGAGATTTCCATTCCCACATGAAGGTTTTAATATTCTGATAAAGACAAACCATGAATTTAGCAATAATTTCAAGTAGGTTTGTATAATGTTCTGATAATCACGATATCTTTGTCTATAGTGATACTTATATGCACAAAGCATATTGTTTATTCAGTTGACAATCCACATATATACATATCGATTCCAAGGGCCCTTGTACTAATCCAGAAATCCTCACCCCAAGAGGCCATGGCCCACAGACTCGGAACCTTGTCTTAATATAATTCAGAGGAAGAAAAGGGGCTTGTTCCTAGGGTGAGCCACCCTACGACAAGTGCAGCCATGGAGTATTTAAATAGGAGAGAGGGGTATTCTCTCCATGAAGAGAGAGCATGTGGGAAAATTTGGGGGGCAGAAATACACAAGTTATTTTGAAGAATGGAATAGTAGTTGCTTTGTGCAAAGTACTTCACATGTATTATCCCCCAATACCACAGTTTAAGTATTATTATCCTTCCTGTACAGATGAGAAAACTAAAGCTCAGAGATGTTTAGTGACTTACCCAAGACCAACCAGCTAATAAGTGACAAACTTAGGACTCAAATCCTCACCCAGATTCATTCCACTCCAAGGGTATGTTCTTTCCACTATGAGGTAGCCTCGCAAGTATGTAGTGATTAGGCCATTATGGCCCCAGATGAAGAATGATATTGATGAGAGGTGGGTATTGTTTAGTAAGATAGATTGGGGCCACATATGAAGGTCCTTGAATGACAGGAAAAAAAGTTTGGCACCAAAGATCCACAGAGTGTTCTTGAGCAGTAGTGAATAAAAAATAGTTTTGTGAAAAGTAATCTGTTGGAGGGGTTAATAGAGATGAATCATAGGGTAGGTGGGGATACAGCATTCAACTTAGGAAAGAGATCATTTAGAAGTCAGCGTAATCACCTAGATATGACAAAGACTTCAAAAAGTGTGAGAGTAATAGCAACGGAAAAAAAAAAGGAATGGATGTATAAGACAAGGAAAAAACATTTATAGGAACTGGTGACTGCTTAGACAGAAAAGAGAGGAAGTCACCAACCTAGTTGCTCTACTTTAAGGTCCCTGAAGTTTATCCATCTATACAGTTTCTGGCTAGAGAAAAAGCCGAAGAAGAACCCCTGAGGAGCATTCTTGACCTGCACAGAAACTTATCTGGAAGACTTTCAGAGTCTGAGACTCAGGCTCACCCTGACCTATTTCACCCTGACTCACGCAGATCTGTTATACTCCAAGACCCATGCCCTTTCCACATTGGGCCCGTTATTGGTCGCCATCTAAAGTTCCCATTGAGATTGGTCTGCCAAAGCCAGTGGAATTCTCCATGTTGGCCTGGGCCTGGAGAGGAGAAAGGAAAGTAATGTTGAACTGATGCCAACTGTTTTTATTAACCCCTTCCCTGGGCTCTCTTCAACCTTTGTTGAGGGGCAGAGCATAAGGCGATTTGACTGGGCCCCAGCACACTTGATCAAGCTGGGCTGGGATGATGTGGGAAGTCTGATCATCTGGAGAGATCAGAAGGTTGGCAACTTGCACATTTGGTAGGGAAACCAAAACACCCCTCCTCCCAAAACCAGGGCTATAGCTAAGGTGATGTCACATAAACACTACTGAGGTCATAGAACCTTCCATCTCCTCCCCTGTCTGTCTCCCCATTATCACAGTCTCCCCAGCCAGCAGGCTCCCACATATCTGCACACACTTGCATACGAAGGAAGGGTCAGACACCATCCGGGCACTCCTAGGTACCAAAAGTGGTGGGGAAGTGAGTGGTGGTGGTGATTACTCAGAATGCAAGATTCACACTAGTACCCCTAGTGCTGAGAACGGTGGGTGGAATGGGAGTAAGAGAGAAGAGGGTAGAGAGGAAAGGGAGTAGGGATTTGTTCCTGCTGCTGATTCCAATTTTATCTTAACCCCAGTCCTTATTCCCCTCCCTTCAGTCTTCCCTTCCCCTCCCTCACCCCCACGTCTCCCCTCACTACTCTCCTCCCTCACCTCCAGTTGACCATGGCATCAGAAGCAGAAAAAACATTCCAGCGGTTTGCTGTCTTTGGAGAATCATCAAGCAGTGGCACTGAAATGAACAACAAAAACTTCTCAAAGCTGTGTAAAGACTGTGGCATCATGGATGGCAAATTGGTCACTTCCACTGATGTGGACATCGTATTCAGCAAAGTCAAGTAAGGGACCAAAGATAGGAGTGGGGGTGGTGAGTAGAACAAGCAAACTAGTGGGACATGGAAGGGTTCATGGGATGGAACATTTGTAACGGGTCTACTGAGCACCTACCGGGTACCTGGCACTGTCTATTCCCTGTCCTCAAGACATTAGGTGGCCAAGTCTGAGTAAAGGGAGGTTTGGACCTTAGAAGGTAATGAGTTCATATTCCAGAGTCCCTGGATTTGTCTGACTAGGGCCAAGAATGCCCGAACCATCACATTTCAACAGTTCCAGGAGGCAATGAAGGAACTGGGCCAAAAGCGGTTCAAAGAGAAGAACCCAGATGAAGCCCTGGGGAACGTTTATAAACTCATGGAGGGCAAGGATCCAGCTACCACTGGTGTTACTGTGAGTGACATTCTTCATCCCTAATACTTAACCCTGCTTCCTTAAATCCCTGCTGCTCCCACCTCCTCTCCCACACTCTGATGACCCTGACACCTGCCAAGTGATAGGTTAGGGAGGCAGGGCAAAAAGCCTCTGGGGCACTGTTGGTACTGGAACAGACTTTAGAGATCATCCAATCATTTCAGAAATGAGGAAACTGTGGCCCAGAGAGGAGAAGTGACTTGCCCAAGGCCCATGGCTATTTTAATAGTAAAATTTAGACTCATTCCCAAGAGTCCAGTATCTGAGCCAAGCAACTAGGGCCTGGTGGACACAGAGTGCAGAGGACTTGGTACCTGATCCCCACTCTTCTTCCTGCTCTTGTGAAAGGTCTAATCTCTGACTTCTTGCCTCTCGCCTACTCTCTGTTCTCTATTTGTCCCCTCTCTACTAAAAGCTTTTTCTACTCTAGGTTTCAAATAGGACGTACCCAGTGGGAGGGACATCGCTTATTGGGTCTGGGGTTGAAGTCTTCTGGCTGAAGCCTGGTCAGAATAAAGCAGAAAAATCTACACACGTTTCACTCACTCCCACACACCAGACTTTTCCTCCCTCACAAGTAGGTAGCTCTTGCCACAGTTCCTGCCCATAGCCACATGGGCCCTGAAAAGGTGGCACCACGCCATGGGTAGAACACCAGCAGAATCAAAGGCCATCTTTAGAGAAGGGGTGTGATAGTGGAGGAGGAGGGAGAGGGATCAGACCCATGATCCTCTGGCTTACAGAAAGCAACAACCGTTGGTGGAGTGAGCCGGCTGACGGATACCAGCAAGTACACCGGCACCCACAAGGAGCGCTTTGATGAGAGTGGCAAGGGCAAAGGCATCGCAGGACGGGAGGAGATGACCGACAACTCAGGTTATGTGAGTGGCTACAAGGGTGCTGGCACCTATGATAAGAAGGACCACTAGGGAGTAGCCTCATCTTAACCTGCCAGCCCTTGACCCTGCATCTTTAACACCAGGAAGCTTGGGGAACAATAAACATCTGTGTGTGCAGCAGCTAATGAGCTCTGTCTTCTACCAGGGTGAGATGGATGGACCCGTTGCTGTAGAGAGAGGAGAGAAGAGAAAGCCCAAGGAGTCAGGGTTTCTAGCTCGCCATCTTTTGCCTTACTTAGCCTGATGCCTCCAAGCCATAAGTTCGCATTCCCTTCAACAACTGCTTCTAAGATCAGGGCTGAGGAATATAATTGGAGATAAGAGGCGAACTAGATGTGGAGGCAAAAGTATTTGCCACTTGAATTCACATTACTGTTATCCACTCCCCTCTACCTGCCAAAGGGAAGTAGCAACTCCTGATTTGACATAGGATGTCCCAGATGCCACCAACCAGACCCCTGTCCGTCCACCTTCCTAATCTGTTGCAATCCAGGTTTTATTGGGGGAGAAATAGAAGTCGGGTAGGGTGGTCCAAAGATCTACTTAGCCTGAACCCGACTACAAGTTTGTTCTAGAGCTGAGGGAAAGGAGAATCCATTTTCAACACCCAGCTGGAAGTGAGTTTTACCCCACCACAACTCCATCATGGTTCACATGGAACAGAAGGTCCTACTGACTGCTAAAAGTAGACCAAGAAGATGGCTGGAGGTGGGTGGACTCCAGGACTCCGAGAGTAGGAGTTCTAGTGCACTGAGGGGGAAAAAATGAAGTCAGAACTGAGTCAAATGTGTTTTTCATCTTTTTCTTTTTTAATGATTATAGATTCGCAGGAAGATGGAAAAATAGTACAGAGGGGTTCCATGTACCCATCCCCCAGGTTCATCCAATGGTGATACATAACTCGGATGTGGTTTTAAAACCTTCTGTGACTACAACTAGGCCATCTCACCCATCTTGTTGGTGGCAGATCCTAGAGTTTGGGAGACATTAGGAGTTTAGGGAAGAAATAGGATGCAGGAATCTTTGGGGGGATAGGTCAAAGAAGATTAACCTGAAACTCCAGTGAGCCAGGGGAAAATGGTAGAAGGGAAAGAGGTTGGAGAAGACAGGTGACTCAAGGAGGCTGGGAGTGTCGAGGAGACTGCACTGGGCTCCATGGCAGAAGGAGGGAGGAAAAAACATGAAGAAAAGATCCATGATTTCATAGTGAGAAGCAGACTGGGAACTGAGGGGGGTTCTGAGGAACTGAGTCTAAAATGAACCTAAGGGTTTCAGGGATATTCCTATAGAAAGAGACACCCATTGTATGGGTGAGTGAGTGGAGGGAATCCTAAGGAAATGAGGAAGACAGAGAAGAGAAAGGTGGTAGGTGTGGGGAGTTGAGACATAGAGCTGAGTGCCTGTTGCCATGGTGTGAGCTGAGGCTCAGGACCTCCATCCAGAAATCAAGATCTGGCCTAGTGGATAGACGATCGCTGCCAAATGGGCACAGCTTCTTGAGTGGGTAAAACTGTGGGAAAAAGAGAAGGAGGGGGCATGTGGGGGCGGGGGCGGAAACAAGTTGGAAAGAGCCAGAAGATAGTATAACTTTATATGGTGACCAAAGCTCTGGACATTTTTCTCACCTCCCTGGTCTCTTGGGAGGAGACCCTGCCTGCCTTCAAAGTCAGGGAGAAAGCCTTGTACCAGGAATCAGGGTTTTGGCAAAGGGGACAGCTGGTCTGTGGTGGCAATGAGGGGTGGTTCAGGATCAAACCCTCCTTTTCCTAGTAGGTGCCAATGACATCTATGGGTTGACCCTCATACTTTTGGGAACAGAGCAGATAGATCCTTTGGTTGGTTAGGGTGCCATTGTAGCTGCAGCTGGGGGGTGGCTGTTTGGTGACCCGAGAGCAGATTGTGATGGGTAAGGAGTCCTTTGTGACTGTACAATATTGATTGTAATTATCGCAGAAGTTCTCACAGTGCTTGCAGAGCTTCTGGATGGCTCTCCAGGGGGCGTGTATCACATAATGGGTCTCTGGGCAATACCAATCTTGCTTTTTGCCCCGCACATAGGACATCATACCATTACAGTAGCCTTGGAAATCCACTGGGTATTTAACCTTGGGATAGTCAATGTTTACGATGCGGAAGTTTCTGATGGCCATCTGTAGCCCGATATTCATGACCAGAGCTGGCTCTAGACTAAGCTGGAGTAACAGGAGCCAGGCTGCAGCTGGTGCCATTCTTCCTGCAGGTAGAGTTATGGTGTTGTAGCAGAGGTGGGCCCACAGTGGCTGGCTGCTCCTTCCCGGAGCCTCCAGCATTCCCCCAGCCTTCCCTGTGTGCCTTCTCCTACGCCATAAGAGCTGGACTGTATCTCACAGATCATCCAGCCCTAGATCTCATGCTCCAGAGAGAGGAGACACTTGCCTAAGGTCACCCAGCCAGTCAGCCACCTTCAGCCATTCCCCCCACCCCCACCCCTTAGTCCACCTATGGTCTCAGCCTCACCCAGTCCATCAGTTGTAATACTTACAGAATAAGAGGTCCAAATGGCGCTTGGGTAAGCAACTCTTCTCAATTATCTCTGGCCCCAGTCAACCCTTCTGGTAAAAAATGCAGAAGTAATAGAAGGAACAGGCTGAGCTACGATTCTCTGATTGCTCTGGAAGAAGGACAGGAGCTGGAAGATGAACACATCAGGGGGCAGGGATTCTTCTTGCCTGAAGCCAAAGACTGCCCACAGGTGAGAAGAGGCTGAACAGGTTTCTGGTTAAAGGCCAGTCTGGGAGGAGGGAATGTCCCCTGAATTTGAGAAGCTTCTGTGCTGAGGGGGTTGAATAGGAGGAAGGAAAGAGACATTGCTATCTGGTCTCCTCCTTTCTGGTGTCATAAGAACATTCAGTCCCACACTCCTTGCCAGAAGTCCCTAAATTCTTGGGCTTTAATGCTTTCTCTGGTCCGTGGGCCTTCTCCTACAAAGAGGTAAGAAGAAAAGCACTGTCATGTTTCTGAGGAACAAAGCGCTGCTTGTTCCTAACCCTTAGAGAGCAGAGCATCTGCCACACTCTTGTCCCACTCACAGGAGCCCAGGAGGCCAAGCACATGCAAGGACCTCCCACCAGAGTGCTGCACTGAGAATCCAAGACGTGGTCTTGCGGACCCCCCCAGTCCCTATCATTTACTTCACAACAATCACAATGACGCGGTCACACAACTCCCTCACCTGTAATTATCCTCAGGCCCTTTTGGAGTCCGAACGCACCTGGAAATTTTTGCATGCTGACCCTGAAGCCCCGAACTTGTCAGGTCATTAGACAGCATAGCCTTGACTTTGAGCGGGGTGTGGGCTATCTGAGCTCAATGAATCCGACTTTTGCTGCTGATGGTCATGTAGGGAAAGGGCTGGGCTCCCAACTTTCTTTTTCGTCAACCCCTGCCCCTTCATCACAAGCAAAGAGCCAGCTCCCTAGAGCCTGCCAGCCACAGTCCTTGACTTCCACAGGCTTCTCAGCCCAGTCTCCCTGCAGGTTGTGATCCAGGTTGTGGGCTTCCTCTCAGGAGAGCCTACCACAGTCTCCCTGGAGAGCTGGAGCGGGGGAGTCAGACTGCAGAAAGCTGAGTGCTCCAAGACCAACGTGTAAATCAGGAGGGGGTACGGAGAGGTGTACTGGTGTTCCTCATTCACAGCCCCCCTAACTTGCTCTTTCTGACAGCACAAATAAGTCCAACACTGAACTCGTCCTTCTCACAACTTGCTTCTCCTCTTGTGTTGTCTATCTCAACTTCCTCAGTTACCTACACAAGAAATCTGAGAGCGATCCTAGAGCCTGTCCTCTCCCTAATCCCGTCTGTGGGGAGGCAGCGTCTACATGGTAGATAAGAGCAGGCTTTTGAGTAAAACACACCAGAAATTGAATCCTAGCTCTGCTGTTTATAGGCTGTACACCATCAATCTAAGTTTACTAAAATACTATAAACTTTAATTTCTTCATCTGCCAATGAGAGTAATATTATATATACCTTGTGGCAGTATTAGAATTCATTAAAGTGTACGTCAAGTGCCTTTAGCCCAGTGCCTGGCACATGATGAAACTCAATATGAGCATGAGTCCATCAGTTATTCAGCCCTGGCAATCTTATCTAAACTTTTCCTAAACCCATCCCTTCCATTTCTTTTTCTTTCCCTGCTTAGGCTCTCCCCTTCCTGGACAACACACACTCCAATTCTGGTTAAGACTCTGTGCCTCAGAGGATATAAGACCTTCCATGACCTGTCCCCATCCAGCTGCAACTCTGTGTCTGTCTGCTTCCCCCATTGGGTGCCAACTCCACCTCACTGTCCTTGTTCATGTCATCACCTCCACCCTGAATCTGCCCTTCTCTTCTGCTCTCACCCCCATTAAGTCCATTGAGCTAGCTCAGTGGACTCAGTGGAGACTCAATGGAGACTCAGCCCAGAGATCCTGTATAAGAAGCTTCCGCTCGGATGGAAGTCCTCCCCAGGGAAGTGTGCACAGCCAAGCAAGTGAGAGTAAAGCCTGCACAGGCAGGTGGCTCATCTGTGTCCTTCAGGCTAGTCTACAAGCCAATACCGAGTGGGAGCTTGTGCAGGGTTGTGCCTGAGCCTAGCTGACTCAAGTCTTTGTTTTAAGGAAGTTTACTACTGTGTGGTCTCCACCTCAAAGCATATGCCACCTCTTCCCTATATGTTCAAGGCAGCAGCTTCCCTGAAAAGAAGAAGAGGCCCTTCATGCCTCTTGGTCTTCCTCTTCCTTCATTCACTACCCACCCACCACCACTCACCTCTGCACACACAATTACAGAAATGGAAGAGCACATTGTAAAGAGTTCAGGACTTGATATCGGATAACCTACTGAGTGTCTGTTTCTTCTATAAAATGGGATTAAAACCTTCCTTATCTCATGAGGCTATAAGAATAAAATGAGATGGTCAGCATGAAAGTGCCTTTTAACCATTAAATAATATATAAATGGATAACTGGGGATGGTCTTCCAGGTTCTACACCAACTCACTTTTTTCTCCCGATTCACCACAAAGCCTCTTTCATTCTCCCAATGAGCCAAGTGACCTTTTTCATCCCCACTCTGCCAATTAGAGCCCCCTCTAATACTTGACTTAAAATTCATCTTTGCAAAGCTTTCTGTTATTAGCCATACCTCATTTTGATTACTCTAAAATATATTATAAAAATTAATTTTTAAATATCATTGAAAAGCACTATGACAAATTTGGGGGGAAATACAAAAGTAAATAAGACAGTCCAGATTCAATTTACAATTCAGTAGGATGACACACCGTATGAACATATGTTACAAAGGCATGAACACAGGGCCAGGACAAGGGCTGACTGTGCCATGGGCCTTTGGTTTTCAAACTGCCATCCTGGTGGTCTGGTCTTTAAATTTCTATCCTAGAGGTGTTGATCCACAGGATTGCTTCTTCCATTCTGACATCCTTGCCATGGTTTCATCTGCTCCCTAAGCCTGAGATTCGTGGAATTGTTACCCCATTACAATGGACTTAACACAAAAAAAATTACCCTAGAGATGAAGAAACTAAGTTTTAGAGAGGGACAGCAGCTTGCTAAAGATCATAAATCTAATTCAGTGGTTCTCAAGGGTGGGGGGGGCGGCCACAATTTGGTCATATCTGGAGACATTTTTGGTTGTCACAACTAGAAGGTGCTACTGGCATCTAGTGGGTAGAGGCCAGGGATACTGCTAAACTTCCAACATTGCACAAGATGGCTCCCACAACAGGGAATCATCCACACGAAAAAGTAAATAGCGCTGAGACTGAGAAACACTGGTCCAATGAATCAGATTTCCAAACAAGTGTAGACTTACTTACACCTTATATATTAGAAAAGATTGGTAAATATCCAGGACTTAGAAACATGTTTGTTAGATTTTGCTTACAACGGTACTGGTTTTTCTATCAGCAAAAGGAGTACTGATAGTTCACCACTGAAACAATTTTGAGTTATTTTTTCCATAAAGGTGACCCTCTGCAGGTAGTTATCTATACATTCTCTCTCCTCCCCTCCCCAAGGGTAAGCTTTTCTAGAACAGCTGGCTAGAGTGCCAGGTGCATAGGTGATTTTCTATGATTGAGAGGAACCCTGAGACTTTTCCCCGAGTGAGCTCACCTCATCTCAGTGGCATCACTTTTTGCCCCATCCAACTCGAATTACTCAAACAGCATACTGTGTCGCGGATAGTTCCTGGACTGTCCTTGAACCCAAAGGATTGCTTCAGACATCTTAACTTCTCAGAGCTTCACCTCAAGCCCAGGGTTGAAGTCTAAGAACTGCATTGTCAGTTCCTCGATCTACTAACCAACACCATGGGTTGGTCATGGTCTCACCTGGGGCTGGGGTCATTCAGAGGCAGAGTGAATGCCTCTAAACCAGAAGCTGAATCAGTTAAGGTCACTTATCTGTAAGACACTATACTGTGTCCTATAGGAGGTACAAAAGAAGCGTAACAGATAGTCCTTGTCCTCTGAGAATTGACAGTCTAAATTGGAGGAAAATGATAAATATATATGAATAAATAACCAATGGTTTAAGGCAGAAAATCGTATGTCTTCAAGACAGCAAATGTAGGAATTTAGAGGTGAGAAAGATCCCTATGAATTGGGAGGATCAGAGCAAGTTTTGGCGGGTAGAAACCATCTTGGGACCTTGGGGATTAAGTGGAGATAAAGAGAATTATGAAAGGTATGTTTGAGAAAGAGAGACAACCAGCCTGGCTAAGGTTGAGGCACTCAGTGGAAGAAGAGTCAGAGATAAAGTTGGAAAGACATGTTAGTCAGATTGTGGCAGACCTTGAACATCAGGCTAAGGAATTTATATTTTATTCTGTTGATAACTGGAGAGCTGACATGGCTTATGAGACCTCTCATAAGGGAGGTCTCGGACCCAAAACAAGTTCCCCTCTCCTACATCCTAGCTTGCCTATAGACATTGGTCTCAGAGCCAAGGATTTCAACCTTCTGTCCGTGCTGCCTCCAGACCCACAGCTGCTCTAGAAAAGGTCATGAGAATTCAAAGACCCAAAGCAAGTTCCACATCTGACCCCAATTTGCTGTTTGTTTCACTTTCCCCATTCGACAAAAATGAGCCCATTACCTTTATTTATCCTAGGAGCTACAAAATTAGGACAACAGAGCTCATATCTGCTCCTGTTTGGAGGGAAACTCTCATGGGCTTTCCATTGGTATCCAGAGGCTGTGTGGAACTCCGGAAAAGAGACAGGCTGGGCTCTGAAGGGTGGGCACCAATCCAGGCCCAGCTCTCCTCTCTCCCAGCCCCCCTCATCCCCACTCAGCACAGGCTAGAGGAAGCAGCAGCTGTTGTCTTGTGGAGAAGACAGGCAGAGGTCCACCTGGCACTGCTAGGATTTTCACAACACCCGCCCCAATGAATTTAAACACACACGCACACACATACACACACGCACACACACGCACACACACCAGCGGCCTGGGAAGAAGTTGGGCCAAGAGCAATGACTGTGGCAATCTAATAATGAGAAGAAGGTTAGGGTAACGACCTCATATCCCTGGATAGAGGCTGCTTGTGTGAGGGGTTTTCTTCCCTCCCATCTTCTCTCCTATCATTTTGTCTTCTGCTCTCCTTTCTCTAAATTTTCTCTTCTCTCTTCCGCCAGAGTCCCACACCAGTCTTTGGCTTTCCGTCTGATTCCTTCTGTTCTCCCTAACCTTGTCTCCCCATCCCATTATCTTTTCCTATTGCCCCAAACATGTAAAAAAAAAAAATTTACCAAGAGCAAAATGAAGCACATCTTGGAAGCTGGATAATTTAAGCAAATAAATCAAATCGCCTGCCTTATTCAAATTGAGGCAAAGTAAGCGTTTTAGCTTGAATTGTGCAAGTGGTAGATTCAACGCCTCAAATTTTGCGTGCGAACCTAAACCTTTACTTTCCCTTTCCTTTGACCTGAGACAATAGGGCTGTGGATATTTTACTTTCACATAGCACTAAGGCAGCCATCTGGAGAACCCGGCCTAATGGAGTTGAAGAGCAAACTAGAAGAATTAAAATGACAGGAAAACACAAGAGTCAGTGCAAGTCGTGGTTTGGAAACATCTCACTCTAGAATAATGAGAAGTGAGAAGGAGTCTGGGCTAGGAATTCAAATGAGCTCTTGGCCTCCCACCCCTTCATCTAACCCCACCTCCAGTCTAGGGCTGGAGTGGCCTGTGCTGATCTGCATTCTATCCACAATCTGCTTTAAACCATGGATTTTATCTCCACACATTTGCATTCCTACAGCATGAGAGGCATAATTCTCCATCCAGAAGTTCAAACTGCAGAGATTCAGGCAGCTTAACAAAGCAGTGAATGCTGTTCCCACAGCCAAGGAAAGCCTCACTGAGGGTGAACCAGAAAAGCTGGAGGCCTGTGTGAACTTGCTCCTGGCTCTCTGTTGCCATCTAGTGGTGGTTCTCATCTCCAACACCACTTTTTTTCCAAAGATCCTTCACTTTGACCCACAACTGTGCTATCTACTAAACCAATGTCCTCTTGGCCTCAAAATAAACACCCAAATCTTCCTGACTGGAAACCCTAACTTCTGGGCAAGAACACAAACCTCATCATAAAGATAGTTTACATGGCCTCTCTACTGTTACTGTCTTCTCTATCTCCTCTGTAAGGTAAGCAATAAATCCTGGTGACAAGAAACCATACAAAGAAAATTTCCAGGCTATTCTATCCGAATCTCAAGTCAGAGAAAAAGCAATCCTTATCACCACAGTGACTGACTCTTCCCAGAATCATGAACCAGAGACTACGTAGGAGGAGATAAATGACAACTCTCCCTAAAATTTATTTTGGGTTGACACCTAGGTCAGGTGCTTTATTAGAGTCATTAAGATCATGTGGCCAGGGACTAAATCTCGTCTTTGAGTGTGAGGATTCAAGCTTCCTCATTGCCATACATGTTTAGGCAAGTACACTAGCTCTGTAGGTATTGGCTATTTGGGACCTATGAGTGGAGAGGTATGAACCTGATTCATTTCCTGTTCCAGGACTGCTCCCCAGCCCGCCCCCAAACAGAAGCAATATAGCGCAGGCCAGCTCTTAAGGAGTCAGGCAGACAGAAGAGGCCCTCAGAGAGCTGAGACCCAGCGGTGGAAGGCGCACCCTCAGTCCGCTGAGCAGGAGTGGGCATCGCAAGGACTCAGTGAGAGGTGAGGCGGGTGGCAGGACATGGATGATGAGATAGGACAGAGAAGAGATGGGTTCTGATCAATTAAGAGTACACCCAGGTGAGCGATAAGATGGACAAAGGAAGGGACTCAGTGTCGAGGGGATGAGGACAAACATAGGGGAGAGAGGAGAGTGATGCCGAGGGCATGGAGGCACGAAATGGGGATACGGAGGAGATGGTTATTGGGTCATGGAGTGGATGAGACACAGGGAAAGGGATAGGAACATAGGGACACAAACATGGGACCTGAAGGAGAGGAGATAGAACAGAGTGGGCAGCAAGAGTGACAGAATGAAAGAAGATGGGTATACAAGGTAAAGGAGATGGGACCTAAGGCTAGGTGCTGGGGTCACCGTGGATATGGCACAAGATGGGGAGGAAGGAATGAGACCCAGGGTGAAAGAGGGGAGGGAGGTGGTGGTTAGCTAGAAGGAGCAGGGATAGGAAGGCTCATTTCTCAACTGAACACCACCTGCTCTCTGTCCCCAGTGATCCCAGCTCTTCATTCCTACTATTCCCCCTAAGAGAGATGGCGCCAGCCGGAACAGGATGCTACCCTCTGCTGCTGCTCCTGCTGTTGGGGCTGTGGATGGCCGAGGTCCCAGTCAGTGCCAAGCCCAAACACATGACCTCAGCTCAATGGTTTGAAACTCAGCATGTGCAACCCAGCCCCAAGGGCTGCAACGCAGCGATGGGCAACATCAACAAGCACACAAAACACTGCAAAAGATTCAACACTTTCCTGCATGAATCTTTCTCCAGTGTGGCTGCCACCTGTCAGACCTCCACCATAACTTGCAAGAATGGCCATAAAAACTGCCACCAGAGCAGAGGTCCTGTGTCCCTGACCACATGTGAGCTCACCTCAGGGAAGTACCCAAACTGCAGGTACAAAGAGAAGAAAATGCGTGCTTCCTACGTCATAGCCTGTGACCGTCGCCAGAAAGGGGACTCTGGAAAATTCCACCTGGTTCCTGTGCACTTGGACAAAGTCCGTTAGGTTTCTAGCTTTCCTTACTCTGGGGCTGTGCTTTAATTTCTCCTCCAGGCCTCTCCACCGCCCCTCTCTCCTCATATGCACAGAAGGTCCTCTTCCCTTCATCTCTTGGGGGCCTTCCTAGCTCAGGCTTTTTTGAATGGCTGAGGGGAAGCTGAGGTCGATACCTCAGTGGGCTAAGCTCCAGAAGAGATGGTCTTTCACTTTTTTGTTGCTCTTTTCCCAGAAACTTATCCCCACCAAGAAAGGGGCTACAGGGGTAGGGGCAGATTTGTACATCTTTCTGCTGCCCCATCTTATCATGGCAGCATGAGAGGAGGAAATAGATGTAAGAGAGTTTTGTGGGGTTTATGAACAGAGCTGTTCCTTTTCCTAAACTAGAAATCTTCCCCAACTCTGACGTGTTAGTGAGGTGGTCTCTGTGCAGAGAGGTGCTGGAATGAAAAGACAAAGTACCATTTCATATTTATATAGCATTTCATGCTTTCCATGGTGTAGCCACGAGTCCCTTGTGAAATAGATTTAAAGACACTTTCTTTAAGGATGAGGAAATTGAGATTTCATAAAGCTTAATTAATTAAAGAGCTTGTGAAGTTGGTTAGTAGCAGCACCTGGACTTGAACCTATGTCTCCTCATTCTACATATGGTGCACTTTCTACTTTACCACTGGGCAAAAGAAGGACAGACCTCTTCAGGGACGAGAGGAGAACTAGGTACGAGTTCACCCATGAAGAAATGTACCCTGTGAGTCCTGAAGAGCCAGTTACCCTGTGTTGACTGCAAAAAGGTCATTGCCTCTCTAGCCAAAATACTGTTTATAAGGTGCTTCAGGGATTTTAACTCATTCTCTCTTGCTTTCTCGTCTTTCTGCCTCTCTAACTGCCCCCCCCGCTTCTCCAGCCCCCTGCTTTTCCAACCTGGGTGGGACCTGGGCCTGGCTCTGGCTAGATCCCCTTGGCCTGAAGGCATAGGGTAAGGGGAGTGTCCCAGCTTTATCCTCCTGCTCCAGGTCACATTTCCCCTGACCTCAAGAGACTTCCTTGACCCAGAACCTGCTTGTCACAAGCAGGCTGGTGGGAGCTGCCAGAGCTTCCTTCCTCCTGATAGTCATCTCTTCTGCCTCGGTGCTTCCCTGACTCTCTACTCTGGCACTCTTCCCAGGCCATCGAGGTTGAGATATGGAAATGCCACCTCCTTGTTCCCCTGGGCCACAGATACCATTCTCCCTCCCTAGCAGCAGAGCTGGAGAAACTATGGCCATTTGTTGCCGTGGTCCTAATAGCCCCTCCCACATTGCCTGCCACTCTGACCCTCACCAGCCCCTTCCCATTTCCTTTATCTCAGTCCCAGACAAACTGCACCACGCCCCATCCCACACCAATCCCGCCTGCCCTTCCTTCAGCACCCAGCTAAATTGTTAGACCTTCCCTTCCCGGCTGGGGAGTCTACTCTCTGCCTATCCTGTCTAACAATTTTAGCTCTCTTTTACTTCTTACCAGAGTCAGAGGAAGCTTTGGAGCCAGATAGAATTGAGTGTAAATCTTGGCTCAGGAGTTGCCGGCTACGTGTCCTCCAGAAAACGACTAAACCTCTCTGTAGCTGTGCTTCCATATAGCAAAATGGGAGTAATACCACCTACCCAACAGGATTGTGGGGAGATTTAGAAATGACTTTTATGGAGCCTTAGTCAGCCCCAGGCACTGTCATTCAATAATAATGACAATTAGTAATAGCAGTGGCAGTAGTATTAGAGATATCCCTGTCCAGTCATATCCACCTTTGGCAAACATGCAGACCAATATACCCCACTTAGTTTGCTTTGAGGGCTTTCTTCTGCGACTACCTTGTTCATGAGTCAGTTAGAGGGCAAGTCTGCAGACAGAGAGTCCTATTGGGTGGGATGGGTGGTTTGAGATGACAGGTGAGAAGGTAAAGAAGGGATAATCAAAAGAAAGGAAAAGAGAACATTGAACAATTCAAGCAGAGTGTGGGGCCAATAAGTTGATAAGTCTTGAAAGTAGAGATGCACTAAATACATCATAGAGGCTTGAAATAAGAGGTACACAAATTATCTGTTGTGACCAAATGGCTGAGTGTAAAATCTATATCCTGTGGTCACTATGCTAGACACTTATCATTCTAAATAGATTTTCAAATGAGGTGCAAAATACTTGGGCATAGCTGACTTTTCTCTTCACTTTATTCTTTTTTCACAACTCTTTATACATTCTTTATTGATGATTTTCCTTATGTGATATTATGGTTTTGAAGACATTCTCCTCATAAAATTTTGAAGTGGCTAAAATTATGCTTTTGATGTATCCTCTCAAAATGAGAAGAATTTCCAAACAGGACTTTTTCTTGAAAGACTTCTGACCTAAATAGTATTAAATATCTAAAAATTAAACATAATCCAAAGTAATCTGTGGGGATAGAGGTAGAAACCACCTTGGAGAGTACTAACTGGCAAGGGGTGAGAGGTAAGTTGGACATGTTCTTTCTCGCCTGAAAATATTTACTTTGTGAAACTCTGAGCTGTATATAAGCGGTTTACTCACTGTATGTATACTCGCTGTATGTAAATTATATCTCAATAAAAAAATCCTCCTAAAAAGTATAGTTCTTTATTTATTTATTTTTATTTTTTTAATTGAAAAAATGATTTAAATTTTTTCCCTGTCTACTTCCCCCAAAAGTATAGTTCTTAAGGATTATTTTATTTAACATGACAAATACTAATATACTAATCAATTCTTCAAAGATTATGATATAATGAAATCATAGATAGAATTATAACATAATCTAATTTTTATTGTTCTGCCTTATACTATCTGTTAAACTAAATAGTGTTTCTACTATTTATTAAATTGTTACAAATACTTTGGGCTGAAAAAGCTTATAAAGTTCTTTCTAAAATTATCCTGCTAATATACACTCTCCTATTATTTATATTAATTGTCAACTAATTTTTCTATTTTTAACTATGTGAAAATTCTTAGTAATTGTTTCATGTATAACATAAGCTTTCATAACCACTAATTATTACAGCATTTATCTTAAAATAATAAATATACATTTATACTTCCGCTGGCTGATGGAATTTTAACATTTAAAAAGTTCTTAAAGAAAATTTCACTCCAAGTTTCACATAGAATGCTCACCACTATTTGAAAGTGATTCTTCAGATATTTAATAATAAATTGAAATGACCTGCTTTGTTCTCATTACTGATGCTTTCGCTGATTCAGTTTGACAGTTCCTTATTCTTTCACATGATCTTGATCACAGCCAAGTTTAGGGGTGCCGGGAATAATGTTAAAATAGGCATTTGGCTATTCAGCCTTCCAAAGGTCAAAGCTGAGGTCCAAAATGAATAACATGTTTGGGCTAATACCAAGTCAAGCTGAACTTGATCTATGCCTATTTGAAAGCTGAAAAATAGGAGAGGAGACTGATCAGTTATGAGATATTTCTGTTGCTGGGGGTGAGAGCTTGGAATGGGTAAGAGGGTGTCCAAGGAAGTATTGCCCAGCCTTGTGTAGATGACATTAAAGAACTGTTCCAATCTAGACCTAAGGAACAGAAATGGAATTAAAGAAATTAACCCAAGATCTGGAGCTGGAGTGAGTTAGCTTTCCTAGGAGTGAGACTGAGGTAGATTAGGCAGGAGACTTTTTTACTTGATGCTGGTTCCTCAACGTCTCCACACTCTGGAGTAAATGACCTGTAGATTCTATGAAGAGGGACAACTGAGTTCATGTGAGGAGAAAGGTCCTGATCTCAAGGGCAAAGTGTAGGAGGAAGGAAATACCCTTAATATCAGAATCCTTCTCCTCACATTGATTCAGTTGGCTCTCGTCATAGTGTCTATGGCTCTAGGGAATAATCCTAGAGCTATGACAGCAGAAAACATACCAGTAGCAGCAACATCCAGGAAGCCTTCTCTCTGAAGAGAGCCTTGGCGCATTTCATCACTTTTCTCCTCTGCTCTTGCATAACTGGAGCCCTCCAAAAGGGCTTCAAGATCCTCGCTGTTTTAAAGCCCTCCTCCTACCTCCATCCCACCATGGAGGGGTAGAAAGAGCAGTTACAGCTCTTAGTAGGATGTTTACCTGTGCAAGACTCCAAAGCCAGTAAGCTTGGAAGCATCCATGAAGCCACAGAGGCATGAGAAAACATGACTAAAGAGGTCTCATAGGAAGTCCACAGTTTACAAGAGGGGAGGAAAGGAAAGATGTCTATCCATACTGAAAATACATACCGTGCTAGAAAGTCTTCTACTCTTAGGGAGATGGGAATTTCCTCATCTATATAAAAGTAACCTAATTCATAGGAATAATATGGAGATTAAATATGACAATATATATACAGCACTTAGTACGGTGGCTTGCATGTAGAAAAAATTCGAGATCATTTATATTTATTACTGTGGTGTTAAGGGTTAAGTGGCCAAACCTGTGATGGATGGAGTAGGCCTGACTTTCGTGACAGAAGAAAAAAGGAATTTAAACAAAGGAGACCAAACTCCTCCTCAGCCTCCCCTTGCCAAAAAAAAAAAAAAGCTCCTAGCCAAGAGTAGATAAAGGCTCAAGGTCAGACAAAAAAAATTTTTTTTAATTATTTCTTAAAAGCAATTTATTTGAATTTTTCAGTATACTCCATCATATAGTTTTATTTTATATAAAAATAATGCTTTACTTCCTCTCCCTCTAAAATAGTTTTAGTAAAATTGGGAAAGAAGACATTTATCTTGTGGTCTGCATACTCTTGGCACACATCTGCATTCAGCCTAGGGCAGGAGTACACTGGCCTTGATGAGGTTTTCCTTAACTTTCTTTCCATGAGTCTATGTCTCTGACTAGTAATTCTCTTGAAGAATTGGGTGAGGAAGATTAGATAATCATGGGTCCAGGACAATAGGAAGGTCCTTTGCATGCTGAATCGGAGAGAGAGACAGAGACAGAGATAGGGAGAGAGACAGAGAAAGACGGGGAGGTGGGGTGGAGGAGAGAAAGAGAGAGAGAGAAGATAGACACAGAGCACTTGGAACAGTGATTGGAACATAGAAACCCAGCAAATGTTAGTTATGATTGTTTTCATCATGGTCATCATTGTCAACCCTGGGAGGTCCAAATGCTGCACACAGGCTTGTAGTGAGCTAAAGGCCACAAAACCCGTGTGAGGGGAGCCACATGCCTCACCTCTGGTTGGGGTGAAGACCACATCCTTTTCCTGAGGACAGATCCTGCCATCAAGAACAAAAGGAAACAATCCATCCACTGAGGCAAGATCACAGGGGTACCGGCTCCCTGAGAAAGCTCCAAAGAGCTACACGGTAAAAAAAAATTGACCGAGAAACAGAATCAGGTTGCCCAGGAGTGTGGCAACTGGATTTCACGGGACAGGGCTGCAAGGCTCAGAGTTCAGAAACCAGGATCCAGGGTATCCCATAACTATGGGCCTTCAGAGCCAGGGACCCCTCTTGGAGAGATTCCCTGTGGAAGCTTCTGACAAGGCTCCTGCCTCAATTTGAGACCGATCCAGTTCCCCTGCCCTAGTTGTTGACTCATTGCCAACACCACAATCCCAGCAAATAGACCAAGGAGGACTTTCACAGAAGCTGGGGCAAGGTAGCCCTGTTGTTCTCCACAGCTGCTCAGAAGTAGGATGCTGCCTTGTGGCCCTCTCATCCTTTTATCCCTCTGGGCTTTGTCGGCCTGAGCTCACTTCTACCCAGCTTCCTAGACTTTCATTCTGTTTGCACTATTCCCTTCTTCTCCCTCTTCTCTCTCTCCCACGGATATTGCTATATACACTCACAAGTAACTGGGGATCTAAATATTCACAATCTCGGTCTCATTTTCCAATAATGTTTCACAGCCAGAGCTAGTCAAATGCCCAGATGTCAGAGTAATCCATTATTAGGAGTTAAGTGCTCCTTCCAGCCACCTGTCCTGGCCCCACATGGTCCACCATGGAGGTATAAGCTGTTTGGCAGAAAGTTAGCAAAAAATTTTTTGTGCTGTGCCTAGAGAAAGAGTACTATCAACAGCCACTTGCCTCCTGAAGCCAATGTTATACCTTCATTCGCCTTGTCTCTGGGTGCATTTTACTTCAAGGCTTCTACATCCCAGCTCGGCTCAGCCTTGGTACCTGGGAGAAGCAGCACCAGCAACAGTTCTCACACCCTGTCATGAGCGCCTTATCAGAGCAGTGTAGCTTCCAGCTGGTCGGTCACAGCTGCACCTGTCCTCATACGAACCTCTGATCCATCATTGCCCTCTACTGATCCATCATTGCCCTCTACTGAGGGACCAGGAACCTGTCTGGACAATCTCATACAGCAGCAGTCCCCAACCTTTTTGGCACCAGGGACCACTGCTCTCATGAGAATCTAAGGCCTGATGATCTGAGGTGCAGCTGAGGTGGTGACGCTAGCGTAGGGGAGCAGCTGCAAATACAGATGAAGCTGCACTAGCTTGCCCACTGCTCTCCTCCTGTCGTGCAGCCTGGTTCTTAACAGACCACGGACCAGTTCCAGCCGGAGGGTTAGAGACCCCTGTTATACAGAACACAAGCCAAGGTTCAGAACATTTTCCCCTTAGCCACTCCTGGTCATTTGCAGTGGCCCTGGCCCCTTCTGCACTGGCCCGCTCCTCTAGAACCCCCTTCTTCCTGAAGAGTCTGCCTCTCACCACCAGGAGGCTATTTGCAGTTTGAAGCCTGACACCTACACTGAGAGTGGCACTGGTAGTTCAAAGACTACCTCTTGGTGCTGCTGGACTTCAGGCCAGCAACCCAAATGGAATTTTGTGGCACTCTCACCCACCTTTCATGAAAAAAAACTGCTCCTTAGGAGATCAATGCTTATTCTCTACCACCCCTCTTTTGAGCTACCTTTGGGGTCTTCCTGTAGGTCCTTTCCTCACGTTCCAGTCTGGCTACTAGCACTTTGATGTTTCTTCTTATTTCATAGAGTGTTAGAACCAGGGGGCATTTTAGAAATTACTACACTGAAACTCTTCATGTTACAAATGATGAGGAGACTGAGAGAAGATTCACTTCAACACAGTCACCGAGTATCCTCGTGAGCTATCAGTGTGCCTGGCACTATGGAGAAAGAGAAGCATGAAAGGACCGGACTCCTGCTTGACCTGTGAGTTTACTGTCTAGTTGGGAAAACTAGATACACATGTAAGAGCTAAATAACAAGAGCCCAAATAAGTGGCACCCGGAGTTAATGCTAAAGAACGTTATGTTCCAGAAGGATTAGCCTGAGGTCGAGTTATATAGGAAGCTTTATGCATGGGACCATGATCAAGATGATATGATACAGCTAACCTCTGACGGGTCGATAATATTTGAGGGAGGGCTCCCAGGTAAGAGGAAAAAAAAGAAGTCAAGTTGGAGGGAGTAAAGCACGTCTAGGAGACAAAAGGAAGACTAGCCTATTAAAACAGAATTTGGACACAAAGTGACTCAGCCCATAAGCAGGAAAGCAGTGTGGCACAGAGGGACAACACAGTTTTAGAGCCAGACTTCATTTTCAGTCCTGGCCCTGCCACTTACTAAATCTTAACCTCTCCGAGTCTATTTTCTTTTCTGTAAAATGGGGATAATAACATGGAACACATACTATTGTTTTGTATATAAAATCATATAGAAAGCATAACACCTTGACACACAGTAAGCATCTTTTTAAGTGATAGCTATCAACTAGCACTGTGCTAAGCACATATTAGATGTTCATAAATGGCGGTTAGTAATATTCCTGTCCTCCTGTTGCTGATGTACAACCCTGTGCTGACCTGACCGTTAAGGAGTGTGATTTGTATTACCCTGGCTGCCTTTAATAAAGCAGAATAAATATTACACTCAAGGCAACTGGCCCTAGAATGTCTAGGGCCATATTTAATGCCACCAGACCATACCAGGCTCTATAATATTTCATCACACCACATCGAATATATCAAATATATATTCCTCATTCAATATCATTCTTACAGAAATGTATCTGAAGAGATTTTAATAAGTTTTACTTCTGAAATTACTTGACTACAGGGAATTTGTAATTGGCATTGTTCCTTCTACAATCGTGGTACTTGAGAATTGCTGTAAAATGAGAAAATCTAACCTAAGATTGTTTTCCAATGTAATCAACTCTTTATACATGCCAAATTTCAAAACAAATGAAATCGGCTTTATGTTACTGTGGTAGCAAGTAAGTAAATATTTTAAATTTGATTTCGCAGTTGACTTCTCCTGTATTGGAGCTAATATACTTGTTTCTCCAGTCTCAAATATCGTAGGCCCTTGAAAACTTCCCAGACGATAGGCACTGGGCCTCTAGTGCTTAATAGATAACACAGCCTTGAGACGGTAGCAGTTGGGAAAATTTGTGACGTGTGACCCAGATCAAGTACACAATCAAAGGAACCCCTTCCCCAGGCCTCCTTGAGTGGGGCTAGCCAGGTGCAGGGTCAGCACCTACTTGAGGGAAAGCATGTTTGCAACTTAATTTGATTCAGAGCTTGCAAAGTTTGTGGTCTATCATCTCGGTCGGCATGAAATGTTTCTGTCAGCCCTTGACTCCTGCTGCCATTCCCACCCTCTCACTCCAAAGCCAGAAGCTTGGGTCTGCAACTGTTAATGAATAATCGCTTAGTAATTCTTCCATCCCAGAAGGCCTGTAAAAGAGAAATGACTTCCTGGATAGATAAATACATACATATATTTGCTCCCTGGGGCCCAAGTCAACTGCTTGCTGGAGAATGTTCTCCTGGGTTCAAGAATCAATGTTTTATCAGCTTTGTGGGAGGAGTACATGAAAGGAGACCCACCATAGAAAAGGTGAGCTCCACCAGTGACCCAGGCTCCACCTTAGAGGCAGAGGGACAAACGTCTCAGAAGATTCCTATCTGGCAATGCAGATCCTAGTTGCCTAAGTGATTTTAGCCACTATGAGGAGCATTTTATCAAAAGGCAGTGAAGTCACACAGATCACAGAGGCGGAGATATTGGGTGGCATCCAACACACCGACACAGATCTAAGAGGCTGTACCCAGAGCAAGTTCCCCAACTTAAGTCATTTGCTTCCTCCTCTGACAACTGTTGCAATATCCACTTACTGCCACTAATTCATAATTTACTCCATATGTATGTGCTCATTTAATTCAAATAATACTTTGAAAACAAAACTGTGTAACACCATATTTCACAGAATGAGTACTACCTAATAAATAATAGTAAAAATAAATATAATGACTGTCACCTACTGTTTAAAAATTCTATCGAGAGATTATTCTTAGCTGAAGACTCAGCCTGAGGTCTGTCGAAAAGAAGAGAGAAACAAAGAATTGACCTTCTTTCTGTAAAAGTAGACTTTTCTCTAAATGTTATCAGTAGGATTAGAAAAGAATTATTGAAGGCAATGTTTATGCACCACTTAAACCGCAAACAGAGAAACACTCGTTATGGTCTGCCTCTGGAAAACACTTTCTCCTTCTTTTTCCAGCCTGGCACTAGACCAAAGGGGTAGATTGAAAGTCAAGGAGCTCCTGGCCCCAGCTCTGCCACTCATTTGGTGGACTCGAGAAGGACACTGCTCTTTCGAGACTTCCAGCTCCTTCATCTGTAAAATAGGGAGGTTATTGAGATGACCTCTAAGGACTCTTCCAGTTCTGACCCTCTGTCATTCCAAAACTTTCTCCAACAGGGAAAACCATTGGCCATGGAAGGAACCTAACTCACTATGACGTTTTGCTTGCTGGAACAGTGATTCCGTTACTGAGAATGAGAAACTGGGCTTCAGAACAGAAGGGAATCAGCCTGACTCCACAACCTTAATATTGTCTCTTTCAGGAATGCTTGAGTTAGCCTAGGAGAGTGAGTTATGGACCCATGGCTTATTTTTCTTCCAAGATTAGCTTCCTTTTGTAGTCTGACTTCTCAGAGTTTCACACAAGAAACATGGGCAGGTGGAGAGAATCGGAGCTTTGGAAACCAAGAGGCATTGATTAAAATCTTGTGTTTGACACTCTCTAGCTGTGTAACGATGGGCAATTTCCTTAACTTTTCTGAGTCTCAGTTGGCTCATATATAAAGAAAAGTAATCATACTCACTTCATAAAACTCTTTTGAAGGATAAACAATATAAGTATTTATTGGGGGCATAAAAAAGTACATGATCTGCTGGGACTGAACAATAAAATGCCAATGGTGTTCTTAAATATTCAAGGCTGCAGGAGCCCTGCAATGATTGACTTAGGGTACGAAATTCTTAGAAGGGCTAGCAGGGCCCTCCATTTGGTGATCTACTCACCCACCTACCTCTTCCTCTGTGGCATTGTCCCCCTTAGGCAACTGCCAGAGCAGGATTCTGTCTCCTGCTGCTGCTCCTGCTGCCTGCCTCTAGGTGGCCTAGGTCCCATTCAGTGCCAAGCCCAAACACATGACCTCAGCACAGGGGTTTGAAACTCAAACAAGCAGCCCAGCCCCCAGGATGCAACATGGCAACAGGCAATGCCAACAAGTATACAAAACACTGCAAAGACCTCAACACTTTTCTGCATAAATCCTTCTACAATATGGCCGCCACCTGCCAGACCCCCACCACAGCCTACAAGAACAGCCATAAAAGCTGTCACTTGAGCCAGAAGCCCATGTCCCTGAACATGGAGAAGCACCCAGACTGCAGGTGTAAAAAAGCAACCAGATGCTCCTTACATCATGGCCTGGGACCCTCCACAACAGAAGGATGACCTAAGGTACCTGCTGGTTCCTGTACTCTTGATGTCTAAAGTCAGGTGTTGCCCTCACTCCAAGCTCTGCAGACTCCTGAAGCTGCTGTGTCCTCCCCTTCCTTGAATTCTCTACTAATCCTTATCTTCTTTGCAAATACCACTTCTCTCCTGCATATCTAAATTCGCATACTCTTAATTCCAGAGAGGGTTTTATGGATGCTTGAAATGATGAGGGAAGAGAGGTGATTCTCTTTAACATTTTCATTGCTGAATACATTGCTTTCTGAATATGTAATATCATGTGGCCCTTCAAGCACTAAGGCAAGGGTGGGTCCAGGTTTTGTGGCGCCTATGGCATATAATATTTTAGAGACTGTCTTAAAGAAGGAAAATATAAAATTACAAATGCAAACTAAGGTCAAGGCCTTAGAAGGGCTGTGGTTAGACAATTCGGAGGGATCTTAGGTGGGGGAGATTATCTAAGGAAGGAGGGCAGAAGAATCTGAGCTGGGTTCGCTAAGTCAGACAAAGGAATGTGTCTTATTTTGCTTCAGTAAAAGACTGCTCTTCCTGATTGAGTGTGTGTTACTGTCTGGGGCGTGGTGGGGGTGGGGGACTCGAAGTATGGAGGTTCAAAAATCCCTTCCTATCTCTGTGAGGCATCAACTTCACTTGCTTGGCAGACAGGAGGGAGGGCAGCACCCCGAGCAGGCTCGGCTTGGAGGAGCAGCCTGGACTCTGCCATCCACCCTCTTGAGAACTGCCAGGTGGTCCCATTCCTCATGATGAGGAGGAAGAGCAGGCCTGGGATGCCAGTCAGATCTAAGGCCTAACCCCCTTGCTTGTGCTCGAGTGCTCGAGCTGATCTTATGCCTCACGGATATGACCCAGAGCAAGAACCCCAGATTTCTCAAGTGAATTTCTCTCCCTTGAGAATTTCAGAATCAGAACCTTCCAAGAATCTTGATCTGGTCCTAATGAGGGCTTCTCTAACTGTAGCAAAGAAACAGTTTTACATGCAGTCTGCTACAGATCAATAATTTCATAAAATACAATGAAATAAATTACTAGGAAAATGAAATAGAACATGCAGATACAGAAAACACAAGGCCAAATTTGGGGTTATTAAATTCAATTAACATAAAATTACTCTATCAAATTGGCATAAAAGTTTCTCAATGCTTCCTCTCAATTTCTATACCTATCTGGATAGATACTCACACAAAGAAAAATATACACATATTATACACACACACCCACATAAATGCCAACATAAGACATACACACCCATACTCATAAACATACATACTCAGGAACATGTACTCACACATGTGTACTCGTGTGCACAACAAACACACATACACATAGGCACACATTCAACAATAAGGCAGCCCCTCTCCTTCCCTCTATCAACTCTGCTTCCTCCACACACTGCCCTTTCCATATTTAGAAAGATTTTCCTACAAAGACTAGGGCTTAGAATAAGGAAAGGATGATTGGTGAAAAGTGATCTGATAGAGCAAGCAGAGAATCCAAAAATTCTGACTCCCAATCCCCTTCCCTGCTTTTTAGAAAAAGAGATCTAAGGCAGAGCTCTCTGCTCCCTGCCACATGCACACTATCCACCCCAGTCATAGCTTCCCACAGCATCCAGGCAGCCCGGCAATACCATGATCTGCCCACCACTCTCACTGCTATCTTGCCCACTCCTGTGCTTCTGATCAAGGAAGACAGACTGGAAAAGAAAAAAACAACATTCTTCTACCCCTCTGGCTTCACTCTAGTGTCATGGGCAGGCTCCACTTCCTCTGTCTGCACCTTAAATGATGGTGTTTCTCAGGATCCTATTTTTAGGTCCTATTCTTAGCCCACACTGCACTCTCTTGAGTGACTTGGTACGCTTCCACGGCTTCAACCACCACTTATTTGCTCCCAAAAGCATATCTCCAGGCCCAATTTCCCAAATTCCAGGCACACATCTCCATTTATCTACCGTTACTAGTCCCCTCAGTGTCCCACAGGTACCTTAATGAAAACCACTCGTCTTCCAGGCTTCCAAACTTGCCCCTGATCCTGCCGTCTCAGTCTTGGTGAGTGGAGCATCATACCCAATCATTCAAGGTCCTAATCTAAGTGACACCTGTGTCAACTCATTCGTTTTTGTTTGTTTAATTCTCCATAATCACCCATCTATTCCAAGTACTGACTAGAGAGTACAAAAGTTCTTGGGTTTTCTTTTTTCCATGTCACTGGGTTTCTAACATGTGCTGCCATTTAAAGCTAAACAAACACACCCAAATTGTTATAATCAATGATTCACTATCTAGCTTCAGAGGCAGGTAAAAATAATACCTTTGAAACATATCAAACAATAATAGACATGTCTAATGAATCAAATGGATTCTGTAACATTTTTCTCCCACCTCTTCCTGGATTTCATTCATCCTAGTCCAAAACTTGTTTATCTCTTACATGTTAATCTTCCTGTTATATGTCTCTGGTGTAACATTAGGTCTGTGACCAGAGTTAGGCAACACCAGGAGAAATTCAGTCATTCAGTATCTGAAAGAAGTTGTGGACTCAGAAGCTGGAAAGAGTATGGAAAGAATTCAGAATAGAATGAATCTTTAAATAGGTTAATTATATCCAAACAAGTGGTAGAGCAACCTGGGTAGGAGTTTCTGACTTCCGTGTGTAGGTTGAAGAATTAGACAAAGTGTAACTTGAATCTAGGGGCTTTGACTGTGAAACTGACTCTTTCACAGAGTAATGACACGGCATCCATAAAACAGGGCTCAGTGGGGCAGTTGGGGGCCTGAGAAGAGCTGCATGAAAGCCTTGGAACAATTCTCTGCTGATTACGCTCTCTGGGCCACTGAGGACCTGTTTCCAAAAGAGTCACTTGGGAAGGGCACCCCAACCATTTAGGACGACATAATTATTTCTTAGTGGGTAAGTTTGTTTTAATATCTAGAGAGTTTTAAATTAAGGATAGAAATATTTAAGAGAATCAAACACATAGCATCAATATGTTTGTATTAAGAAATTTGTGCATATTTGGTATTTTAGGTATTTTCAGGGTTTAAGAGAATTGAGTCTATTACAGTAACAAATTGGCCTTGCAATTCTAATTTAAAAGGTATAATTGGTTTAAACGTGTGATTTGAAATAGAACTTCCCTTTAAAAGTAGTTTTGAAACATAAAAATTGAACCACCACATTTATAAATCGTTAGTTTTGTAAGAGGGTTTTCTTTTGGGGGGGGTGGTATTTAGGAATGTCTTATTAATTATCTCAGACGACCAAATTACTTTATAAAGGTATGGAATATGTTAAATTTATAAAATATATTTTAAATTTGTTTAAATAAGTCTTATTAATTACATTTATAAATGGTAGCAAATAGTCATCAGATACAACCCTTTAAAGAGATTTTAAAATATATTTGTTCGTAAGTTAAATATAAAAACTTAAGGAAGAACTGGACTTCTAATTTGCATGTTTAATACAGGGAATATAAAATTTAAAAAGCCAGAATGACCCTCTGAAAATCCTTTTCTGGGCACAAAAGGGACATGATAAAAACTCACATTGACACTGCAAGACCGGTCCATTTTCTGTGTTGTTTTCATCTACATAATGCACAGTTAGCTTTGGTGATTGTATTTGCTGGTGTTCTCATGTCTGTTTCTTCTACTGAGCTTTTAGGAGGGAGGGTGGCCACCGATGATGCAATATCCCAAACTCAAAGCATACAGCTGGCAGTAGTGGCATGGGAATTAAACCCGGAACTGTATCTAGCTCTCCTCAGGGCCCTCCTTCCCCTGCACTGTGCTGCAGCCAGGTGGGTCACTCTGCTGACTTGAGGAGGGCTTCCCAATACATTCTGGAGAAACTGAGAAAGGGAGAAAGGCTTTCCCGAGGCCAGTGTGGTGGTGGCAGAGGAATTTGGCCAAATATACTCCAAGAAAAACTAAAACTCAGAGACTATGCTTTAGTCTCCATCCTCAGTGGGGGCTTTTCCTCTTTGGCCAAGCTTGGAGTTTTGAGACCACATTTTACCAAGTAAAGTGGCTTTAAAAAGCAAAAACAAAATATAACAGATAGTTAAGCAACTGGTTCCTTCAATACATCAGGCTGCTTGCCTGAGAAAGAGAGAGAGAGTGAACACGTGTGTTCATGGTAGGGAGGTAAAATTATGTTCGTGGAATTAGGAGTGCTATATTCCACCAATTATAGATTCTTTGGGTACCAAAACTTCTCATTTGAAGTAAAATATCTTTTGGCAGAAATGAAAAAAAAAAAGATAATGTAACAATTACTTGGAATCAATCACTTAGGTGCTGGGTTTGGCTTGGGGGCATGTGGAGGCTGGCACAGTATATACTGAAAAGTTTTGTAACAAAGGTCTCAGGAATAGGTGGAATATGAGCAGAGACCTAGAAGTGGAGAATGAGCCCAGAAAAGAGAATGTCAAGGAACTGGAGACAGATTTGTACCTACCGGCTAAGCAATTCTGAAGATTGGGTGTTTGGGGTGGGGGTGGAAGCATGACTTCATGCTGTTGTAATTCCCAGACTGCCTTGCCTGCTCCTGGAGACTCTGCCAGGAGTCTGCAAGTGAGGGTTCAGGCTACTTTATACCTAGCACATGTCAGATCTTCCTAAATGTTTGACAAAATTTATTTTCAGAGCAAAGGAACAAGGCTAGGAAAATACACAGATCACAAACCTGGAAAGTTTATAAAACAATTTCTTTTTAAAAGCTCTCATGCTTAAAATTTTCCAGAGAGGGAGAATTTACCACCTAGGGAGACTGTGCCATTTTCGGGCAGCTCTAAATATTAAAAATTCCCCTATGTAATAGAACCTAATCTACATCTCTGTCACTGCAGCAATTCTTGATGCCCCAACACTGTGAGCCATTCAAAACAAATTCAGTTCCCCTTCACACTCAACCTTTTAAATATTTTAAAAGAGTTTCATGACCCGTGCCCTCCAAATATTGCTTAATCAGGTAATAGCAAGAGCTATAAAATGGCTCCTACTTTTTGATCCAATAATTCCACTTGCTAAAATAGGCAAAATGGAAGTAACTCAGTGAGGAGTAAATTTGTACAAATCTGTTTATACTTTCCATTGTGTAACAGAGAAAAGTTAGAAATAATACGAATTCCCCAAAATTGAGTGTGACCAAAATAATGATGGGGGAACTATTTGACACTTTAACTGAAGCATCAATTTATCATCTTAACTGAAGGCAAACACACAGAAATTATACTGATGCAGGGAACTAGTATTGGACAGTGCCACAGAATGGAAACACAACATAAAACTGTATTTTCATTGAGTTACAACTATATGGGTCTCTGGGTTTACACATCAGTGAAGTTCATAAGTGAATGTGGAGCCCTTCTAGAACTCTCCAAACTATGCTTCCTCCAGTCTCTCCCGCCCAGTGAACCTCCATCTGACCCAGAAGCTGTTCCACATTTTCTTTTAATTCTGTCCTGTGTGTCTTCTATTTACAAATATCGAACAACAGTCAAAGAAGAACCTGTGAGGACTAATTCCGGGAAGAAAGCTAAGCAGCAGATCCCAAGCTCAGCCTCCCCACTCCGTCCCAGTTTTCACTTCCCACTTGCTGCCACCACCATTCTTGCTCTGTGGAACTTTCTGCTGTCCTTATGGTCTTCATCTGGAGAGGTGATTTCTCTTGGGACCTACTCAGATACTATCTAGGATACAGAAGTGACAAAATAGACAAGGTCCCCGAGTTCATGGAGCTTACTTAAAAACAATAAGTAGTGGTGGAGGTGGGCTTATTATGAGAAACAGGAAATAAATACTTAATCAGACAGAGATAAGTGCTATGAAAAACAAAACAAAACAAAATAACATTATTGGGAGGTACAATGGGTGAGAGAACAGCAGGCCGGTGGTCAGGGAAGACATTTGAGAATGCAACACTTTAGTTAGCCTGGAGGATGAGAATCAGCCACTAGAAATGTGACAAGAGGCCTCCAGGCAGAAGGAAAAGAATGCAAAAATTCCCCAGATTAGGCATCAGCAAGACATGCGCAAAGAACTGAAAGAAGGCCACTGTGGCTGGAGCGTCACTAGTGGCTTCCACTCAGAGGAGTGGTGAGGAATGAAGCTGGAGAGATAGGCAGAAAAGGAGCTATGATGAAAATGGGAAGCCACTGGAAGGGGTTGATGTGATCTCATTGAGATGTTTAGAAGATCACTCTGGCAAGGGTACAGCAAACGGCTTATCAGGAGGTAAGAGTGGAGTGTGTAGTCTGGTATGGAAACTAATGCGCTAGCACAGGCAAGATGTTCGTGGTATGGACTTTGGCAACACCTAGTTCAGAGAAGACAAGTTGTAAATTTTTTTTTTATTTTTTTAGGCAAGGCAACCCTTGGTTGACCTCACAGATTACAAGGACCTTGTCAGCTTACAATCCCTTATTTTTTTTATTTTTTATGCCTACAGCACCTGGTTTTCCTAAGTGGTCTCCCATTCAAGTACTAACTAGGGCCGACCCTGCTTAGCTTCTGAGATCAAAAGGCATCAGGTTTGTTCAGGGTGGCATGGCCGTAGATGACAAGTTGTAAATTTTAAAAGCAATATTACTAATAAAATAAAACCAAAACTCGGGAGAAATTAAATAAAAAATAAAATTAGCATATATATACAACACAAATTTCTTATCCTAAGATAACCGAGGTTCAGCCTCTAGTTTCCTTGGAAGGCACAGATAACAAGAAGATGTTCTCTCAAGTCTGTCTCTTCCTGACCCTCAAATTCCTCTCCGTGGTCTTTCATTAATTCCCCCTTACTTTGAGGCATGGAACTGAAGCAAAGCCCAAGTCACTCCCACTCTCCAAGTGCACAAACAGTGAGCAGCCTAAAGCCCCAAAGTTCTGTAAAATGGCAGCTACATCTCTTGGTAAGAACCAGGTATAAGCCAGGTAATAAACATTACAGACACAAATGTTTCTTCTGCCTTCTCTCATGTTAGGATAACACTCCTTCCCCAGAAGAACCACAATAGAAATTTCTTGGGGATTATTTTAACTATGACTTACTCTACAATAAGTCTGGGGGCGGGGGGAATGGCTTTTAGTCTCTGATCTGCAGGGACATGTCTATCACTTTCAGAAACTCTTTCAGGACAGGCTACTATAAAAATAAAGTTAACATCTTTTACCCTGGTGGCTAAGTGGTGGGAAAGGTGATATGGTGTTCAACGTGCTTCTTTTATGGACTTGGACACCTAAAATGAAGCCCTACAACTTAGTGGTTGAGAGTGAAAGCTCTGGAGTCGGATTGCTTGGGTTCAAATCCTGGTTTCTCCACCTACAGTGTAGCTTACAGCAAGTTATTTAACTTCAATAAGCTGAATTTCATCTGTAAAATGGGAGTCTGATAAACCTCAAAGAATCTGAAATTGGTGAAATATGGTGAGAACTGTTTGTGAATGCAGGAGAGGGCTTCTAAGCCTTGTCTATTCCCTGCCTCTAATCTCTCCATTATAAGCTTTCCCCTTCATATCTCCCAAAAACATATATATCAACACACACTCTACTATACACAAAAACACATACCACACACATACACACACTCTTAGGTAGGAGCTCGCATTCTTAGAGAAAGTAGTATTCAACCATTATAAGCACAAGTATGTGTCACCTTACTTAATAAAATAAACTTTTCTAATTTAGCACAGACTAAAACAACTCCTGGAAAGGAGTAACTGGACCCCAGACCCTGCATCCAAACTTCCTCACGCTACGAGCTCAAAAACTTTCAATGACTCTCCTTTTTCCATGGAAAAAAATGATCCACTTCTTTTTTCTAGGAGTCATGGACTCCCACAGCCAACTTAATTTATATTCCACTTTCTAATTGTAGGAATCTTAGATTCTACCAACTGTTTCCCAAACAATTTGTTTGAGTATAAGGAATATAAGACCAGATGAGCAAAGGTTCAGACTTCCTCAACACTGGGAATAAGTGAGCTGCATGTGAAATAAGTGAATAAGGTTCAATATGGTTGACTCTAGAGCAACACCAGTTTGAACAGCCCGTGTCCACTTATACCTAGATTTTTTTCAATAAACACCTGTACTGTTTTCCATCTATGGTTGGGAATCTATAGAGAGCCCACTACATGCATTGTTTTGCCATTTTGTATAGGAGACTTGAGCATCCTGGAACCAATCCCCCATAGATACCGAGAGAAACTTAATTTGGGGGTGAGTCAACAGTTATACATAGATTTTTGACTCTGCCACCATTGGGCCCCTTGCTGTTCAAGGTTCAACTGTATATCCTCTAAGAAAGTTTCATAAGTACTGGCCTCTGTAACCAGCTACTGGGCAGCATTTACTAGTGGACACCAGGGGGTAGCAAAATCTCACTCTCCCAGCTCCCGGGCACTAATCTTAAAGAAGCTGGAGAATCTCCGAGACTCAGGGCCCCATAACCCCTAGATAGAGAAGAGCTCCAGCTCCCTGCTTCTAACTGCTGGGAAGATGGTCACTGTCCTAGATTATTCTTCTGACGCTAAGGAGTAGAGGGATCTTGTCTCCAAAGAACATTTCTCTCTCTTCCAGACACAGAGGAGTGGAGAAAGGGTGGAGTTTAGCATTCTGAAGAGGTGAGAGAAGAGCCCACCACCTAGATGACGCTCTCCTCTCCCGCTGTTCCAACGACTGCCCAGCTCTGGCCTCCTGGCCTCACAGGAGTTGCATCTACTGGCAAGACGTTTACCAAACGTCATCTCTCAGCCGCAGTGGCACATGCTTTCACGCCCCTCTCTGGGGACTATTTGGCTTTCTGATCTCTCAAATGCCCACCCTTTGGAAGTATCACTTACCTCACCACAGCTCACCACCACCCCCACACACACCCCTACCCCCAGCCCATGCAGGGCTTCTCGGTGCTAGCTCGGAGAAGAGACAAGGTATCGCCTTGCTATGCCTAAGCCGCCTGGGGGACCTCGCCGGGCCTTCATTTCCCATGCAAAAGCGGGGAATGACACTAGAACTTTCTTAACTAGTCTACCCTCCTTTGTCCACCGCGTCAGATAGCCATCCCCTCCGCCGTGAGCCCTAGTGACTCTGGGAGCCTCTCTATCGCCGTCCCACAAGGAGGAAGGGTCTGGCACCCAGTATCAAATCATGGAGTCTGATTAGGGTTCTGGTGCCTTCTCTCCACTAGGCAAAGATGGGAGAGATAAGGAGATGAGGAGAATAGGATAGCGACCTAGGAACTCAGAAAACGTTAGTGGCAGCACACATCCCTACATCAGGAGGATCCTGATTCCAGGACCCTGCCCCCCTTCAGCCGCGATGCCCACCCCAAGCCTTCACAGCTCCCTAATCCACCCCGCCGCCTCCGCCCTCCCCAGGCCGCACAGAGGAGCCCATTGTCAGAGCCCGAATGCTCGAGGCCGGAGAAGGGGGAAGGGGAAGGAGGGGAGGGCAGGCAAGCCCCTGGAGGGTGGGAGGAATCCCCTGATTTCCCTGCCCTCTGCTAAACCCGAGACCCGGCAGGGGCCTGGGTTGGGGGTCTCTTCTGAGCCCCAGGTTCTGCCCGAGCCTGGCAACCGAACAGAGGAGAGATTCCCAGGCGAGTTAGAGACGGGAGGCTTCCGGCCGCCAAACGACCCCGGTTCTAGGCTGAGGACCCTAGGGAATTCACGGACGCCCCAGTCTCTGTGTCCCTTGCGGGAACTAAACAGATCCTGCAGAGCGCGAAGTGGTGGCGGGAAAAGAAGGCATCCTCGGCGGGGCGGGCCTCCGAGGGTCAGGGTCTCAGCTACCCACTGGAGGGCGGAGCGGAGGAGGAAGAGGGTTGCGGGAGAGCTGGGCGGCTGGGCTGAGGGCGTCGGAGAAGTCGCGGAGAGGCTCAGCACGGAGAGGGAGTCCCAGCAGGGGGAGTCCCCGCGGGGGGATCCGGCGCGGAAGCGGGCGCTGAAGGGCGGGGAGGGG
>NW_024344321.1:573617-612250 GCF_902729225.1 Pteropus medius
TTTCTTCCTCCTCTTCTCCGCCCCTTCCCCCATCCTCCTTTGAGTCTCTCCCCTAATCCACACACCTCCCCTAGCTGTCCTCTGTCCTGACCTGTGCCTTCCTTTGCAGGATCTTCCCTCCCCCTCCTGGTCCCAGCTCCTTACCCGCGGGAGACCCCTGGGGGTTGGGTGCTGCAGCGGCCCTAGAAGGGGCCTGGCCTCAGGTCATGAGAACTGACCTGCCTGGAACCACCATTTTCCATCCCGGTCCCCAGCCCGGTGAGCCGGACCCACCCATCCGGCCCTGGGGGACCGGCCACAGCTGGGGCTGGGCTGGGGCCAGGGACATTGCCAAAGTGGGAAATTCCTGCGGAGAAGAGAGGCTACCTCAGGATAGTGGACAGAATGGGGAAGGGGGCTCACAGTGCCAGGGGGCGTGACGCTGCCAGAACAGACAAGAGATGGGAGTTGTGAGGTATCGGGAGAGTGCCCCCGAGCTCACGCTGCAGGGAACCGAAGCAGTCTCAGGATATTCCCGCTGCAGAGGGGAGAAAGCACTGGCAGAGCTCCCTGCAGGGGGTAGGGGACCCTGGCAGCAGCAATTTAGGGCACAGGAAGCCGGAGGGCAGAGTTAAAAGGGGAAGCCCATACCAACGGGAGTGGACACTATACTGTGAACTTTAACTCCAGAAGTACTCGCTGAAGAATCACTGCAGGAGTGGGCACTGCCAGAGAGCGCCCACTGCGGGGGTGAGGTGGGGAGGACACGGCCTAGGGGGTGCTCACTGCAGAGAGTGGAGGAGGGGGAGAGGCCCTGCCAGGGGGCGCTCCCTGCGGTGAGTAGAAGAGGAGGAGGAGCAGTACCGGGGCTGCTCTACCGAAGGAAGGGCACCCCCTGGCAAGGAGTCTGGAGCAAGAAGAGGAACTGGGCCAGGGAGAGCTGACTCAGTCTCTCTGGTCTCCTCTTTGGTCCCGACCGACTGGAGGCCCGGTGTCTGTGCTCCTGCCCGCCGCCTCCCGCCCCAGACCCCTCCTCCCCTCCCGCCGCTGTCGTTTCCTGTGGCTGAGACTCTCGCTCAGCCATGAGCTCACCGCCCCTAATGGGTTGCAGCTGCCTCGCTGCTCCAGCTCTAGCTCCCCCCTCCTGGCCTCGGAGCGCACGGCCCACTCAGCCTACCCCCGCCCATCTCCACCCTCCCCCCACCCACGCACGCTCACTGCGCTGGCTGGGTCCCCGGAACACTGGGGGGTCTGTCTGCTCGCCCACACTCAGTGAGGCTGGGTCTCTGACGCACTGAATGTCCCGGTCTGGAGTGGTTGCCCTAGCTTCTCACGGTCGGGACAGGCAGGCAACTCTGCCTGAAGAGACTCAAAGTAAAATAGTATGCAGTTTTGTCTTCAGGGCAAAAGCAGGGGTGGGAGTGGGGGGCGGGGTAAGGTAAAGAACTAGAAAAATTCAGCAGTGAGCATCTTCTTGCTCATTTACTGCAAGGAAATCCGATAAAAGGAACTTCAAAGCCATCTTAAAAGAGAAATAAGTTTGCAAAAGAATAGCCTGAGGGGTAGTTGTTTATAGAGTGTGGGATGGAGAATGATAACCCATTGGATTCACTTAGGGAAGAAAGTCTGGAGGAAGCAGGGCCTAGTCTTTTGAGACAGTGGCCCAAGGTAGAGAGGCTGGTGGAGAGGTCTTGCTGGAATCAGAAAAGATTTCATCTCCAATACATACCATCAAGGCCTGTTGCTCCTTTCCCCACGTGTTCCTTTTGTGACTTTTTCCTCTTTTAACTGTCCCCACCCAGTTCTTTGTAACCGAATCCCACACGCTCTGGGAATGGACGATTGCTTCATAGCCATTCTGAGAGAGGGAAGAGGGGTGCTAGAAAAACTCAAGAAAGATAGCCCTCCTTCTCACCCAATGACCATCTCTAGCATATGATTGTTCTTGGGTGATGGCGCTGCCACTTAAGATAGGGATATCCAGATGGTAGGCCGTGTGAGGAGGGACCTGCGGTGGCTGTTTGAAAGCCCCCCACCCTACAGAGCTCTCAGCCATCAATAAGTCCCCTGACGTCCCAGGAGCCTGTCTCTTCCCTCCTGGGTAGGACCTGTGCAGTTGCCCTGATTCATAAGAACCAGGGACTGCCCTGAACAGAGACATTCACGGCAAATTCTTTCTTGATCTCCAAAGCTGAGACCTCAGAGCTCTTGCATGGAGTGCACTGTGAGGCCTGGACACTCTGACTTGGCCCAGCCCCACTCCCATCCTGGGCTAATTCAGCCAGCATTTCCTGAGGGCCCTCTCTGTGCACACACTGTGCACACGACGGGTCCCAAGAAGCCACGCTTGGGTGATCCCTAGGGATCTGCAGCCTGATCTTGTCTCTTCCAGGAGCCCGAACCAGTGGAGGACTGTGTGCAGAGCACGCTCGCTGCCCTGTACCCACCCTTCGAGGCGACGGCCCCCACACTGTTGGGCCAGGTGTTCCAGGTGGTGGAGAGGACTTATCGGGAAGATGCGCTGAGGTACACTCTGGACTTCCTGGTGCCCGCCAAGCACCTGCTTGCCAAGGTCCAACAGGAAGCCTGTGTGAGTGGCTGTGCATCCCTGTTTTATCTCCCACGAGATCCTCTGCCTTACTCCAGAGAGTAGCTAAACCAACTAAATTCTTTCCACCCAGAGTTGCCACCTTCCCATACTGATCCCCTAGAGGCACTGCCCCTCAGATGCTAGCGCACACACACACAGACGCTCATCTTCCCCAAATATTGACCCCTTAAGAAACATCAACTCCCAAAGACCCTGACCCTTCAGATCCAATTCCAGACATATTTTCCCTCATATTGATTACTCAGGATACTAACTCCCCCAGACATGGCTCAACAGAGATCCTTTACTTTACAGATATAAAGACTTCCTAAGAGTCTCTGACTCCTCCAAGACAATGGCATCTGCTGACAATGTCTTTGAAATGACTCAGTTCTTACCCTCCCACACACAGAACTAGCTTCCTACCACCAGAAAACTGACCAGTCCCAAGCCTGTCCTCTGCCATATGAACATGCCAAGATAACCCTTCTTGCTCCCCTGGAGTTATAACCCATCAGGCATAAGGCCACTCCTGCCTAAGATGATCCCATTCTAACTGCCCCCTCCTGTTGGTTTCATCTGCAGAGGCCTGAGCACAGCCTCCCATCTCTCTCTCCAGGCCCAGTACAGCGGTTTCCTCTTCTTCCATGAGGGCTGGCCCCTCTGCTTGCATGAGCAGGTGGTGGTGCAGCTAGCAGCCCTGCCCTGGCAGCTGCTGCGCCCAGGGGACTTCTACCTGCAAGTGGTGCCCTCGGCAGCCCAAGCACCCCGCCTGGTACTTAAGTGCCTGGCCCCTGGGGGTGGGCGCGTACAGGAGCTGCCTGTGCCCAGTGAGGCCTGTGCCTACCTATTCACACCTGAGTGGCTACAAGGCATCAATAAGGACCGGTCGGCAGGTCGCCTCAGTACCTGCCTGCTCTCCTCACCCTCTGGGATTCAGCGGCTACCCTGGGCTGAACTCATTTGCCCCCGGTTTGTGCACAAAGGAGGCCTCGTGGTAGGACATCAGCCAAGCACACCGCCCCCAGAGCTGCCCTCTGGACCCCCAGGGCTCCCCAGCCCTCCACTCCCTGAGGAAGCCCTGGGCACCAGGAGTCCTGGGGATGGGCATAATGCCCCTGCTGAAGGACCTGAGGGCGAGTATGTGGAGCTACTGGAGGTGACACTGCCTGTGAGGGGGAGCCCCATGGATGCTGAGGGCTCCTCAGGCCTCTCTAGGACCCGGACAGTACCCACCCGCAAGGGTGCTGGAGGGAAGGGCAGGCACCGGAGACACCGAGCGTGGATGCACCAGAAGGGTCCAGGCCCTCGGGACCAGGATGGGGCACGCCCACCCGGTGAGGGGAGCAGCAGCGGACCCTCCCCCGGCTCTCCCCCGGGAGCTGAGGCTCTCCCAGAGGCACCAGCCCTGGAGGTATCTGAGCCCCCAGCAGAGGCACTGGGGGAAGCCTCAGAATCCTGCCCCCTGAGGCCAGGGGAAGTTGGGGGAGGAGCGGGCCAGGGAGGTGAAGGACCACCTGGCACCCCTCGGAGGACAGGCAAAGGAAACAGGAGAAAGAAGCGAGCTGCAGGCAAAGGGGCTCTTAGCCGAGCAGGGGACAGTGTCCCACTGATCCCTGGGGACAAGGAGGAGACCAGCCAACAGGAAGTCCTCATCAATCTGCCTTCACCAAATGAGCACGAACTTCCAGGAGGCGGCCCGGTAATGGAGGAGCATGAAGGCTCGAGGAAGCCAGAGTCTGGGCCGAAAGAGGAGCTCAAACAAACAGACGAAAAAGAGCCTCGGTCCCCAGAAACTTGTGGGCCTATAGAAGAGAGGGCCAGAGAGAAAGAACAGGAAGGACCAAGCCTCGTGTGCATGGCAGGTGAGATGACACTGAGACCAGTGGGGCAAGGGCCAGCCTGCGTTTGATAGGCCTCCGGAAGGGGGCTGGAGGAGGAACAGAGATGAGGCTGGGAGCAGAACAGCCACACCCAGCCTCACTTCAGGCCCATAGCTCTGCCCATGTCTGTGCAGGACCCACAGGTCCCGAAGGGCTCCTTTCAGACGCCCCAACACTACCCCTGGAGACTGTGCAGGAAGTGAAAGGGAACAGTATCTCAGAAGAGGCTCCTCCAGTCTCCATCTCTGATGACCCTGACATAGCTTGGGACTTGATGGCATCTGGATTTCTCATCCTGACTGGTCAGTGGGCATCAGTGTTGAAGAGAAAAGGGTCAAGGAAAGAGAACAGTTGGGGTGGGGTGCAGAGGGAGGCAGGGTGGATGGGAGGTAGCCAAGGCCTGCCCCCAGCCAGGACAGCCTGGCCGTTTTGTGTCTTCAGGAGGGGTGGACCAGAGTGGGCGAGCTCTGCTGACCATTACCCCACCGTGCTCTCCTGAGGAGCCCCCACCCTCCCAAGACATGCTGAGCGCTGCTCTTCATTACCTCCACTCACTGCTCAGGTAACCAAGGCCCTGCACACTAACCTCCTGAGTCATGAGGACCTTGACCTCCTTTCTTCTCAGAACATTGACAGCCTGACCTCTAGGACATCTACTTCTTCAACCTTCATGTTTTCCAAGTCATTAACGTCTGACTTTACTGATCCCCTGCCCTCCAGGATATCTACATCACTCCTCAAAATCAACATTGCTGACTTCCGATATCCTGAAACACTAGCCAGATTATCAGGACATCGATTCACTCATTCAACAACTATATTGAGCACCAAGAACCTATTAGGGACCATGCTACATGCTGGCATTGAATTTATACCCTCAAGAGCATGGAATTCTTAATTTTCTAGACCCTGATCCTGTGACCTAGTAGCCATGTGAATATAGACTCCTTATTACTGGGTTATCACCTCTTAGACACCTATCCTACACTTTGGCCATTGGCCCATTGCCTCCAGGAACATACCAGGAACTAACATACCAGGAACTAACTTCCCCTGTGAACTAGTAACACTAAAGCCAGGCCCTGTACCTCTTTCTTCCCAACACACACACACACACACACACACACACACACACACACACACACACATCACTGCCTCCCTGGATCTTCCTGCCCTCACAGGCCTGATCTGCAGATATTGGGGCTGTCCATCCTGCTAGACCTTCGCAAGGCACCTCCCCTGCCTCCAGCGCTCATTCCTGTCCTGAGTCAACTTCAGGAAACTGACCCTTTGAGACAGGTACTTCTCCTGATCCAAACTCTTCCCTGGTAGCCATCCCAGGCCTTCCAGTTGCCCACAGTTTAGGGTTATTCTTCCCCCCTCAGGACTCTCCCCTCGTTCAGCGGCTGCTGCTTCTCAGTAACGATGACCCTCCCACTGAGCTCTGTGGACTTCAGGTTTGAGCCCCTCACTCCCACCTAGTCCCCCTCAGTAGTGGAGAGTGGAGAAGAGGCTGGCTGGAGCCCCAGGGTGGTCCCTGAACCCCTGAGTGCCCAGATGAGAAACCCCTTGCTTTCATATGACTACAGGGTGCTGAGCAGCTGTCAGAGAATGATCTGAAAAGAGTGGCCAAGCCAGAGGAGCTGCAGTGGGACTTGGGAGGTCACAGGGAGCCCTCTCCGAGCCACTGGGTAGAGACACACCAGGTAAGCTTCGCCTTTCCCACCCCAGAACACCGGAAGCCAGGACTGACCCAGCTGAGGACATTGTAAGAGAAAAAGCAGATCTGAGACATGCCCAAGGAGTTGGGAAAAACTGGTTTCCCTTCCATTCAATTTAATAAATATTTATGGCTCACAAACCATAGGCTACTGAAGAGACTAGAAGAGTATATTAAATAAATTCTCAATATGACATTAAACTGCATATGATTTTTGGTGGGAGATAGGTCAGAAACAACTAGAGAACAGTACAAAATAGTGTCACTGGGGTTCTGGAAAGAGCTGAGAATCAGGAAGGCTGGTTCTGGTTCCGTGTGACCTTGGACAAGTTATTGTACCTCACTTCTGGAGATGGTGCTTTTCTGTACCTGTTCTGTGCACCAACAGCCAAGCCTCAAGATTCTTGCCCACAAAGTACAGCAATTGTGATATAATCTGACTCTATGAAGCTAAGTGCCGTGAGTATTCAAGAAAAGAGGTATAAGTCTACGGCCATGCCACCCTGAATGTGCTGGATCTCGTCTGATCTCGGAAGCTAAGCAGTGTCGGGTCTGGTTAGCACTTGGATGGAAAACCACCTTGGAATACCAGGTGCTATAGGCGTTTAAAAAAAGAAAGAGAAAAAGAAAAAGAAAAGAGGTATAAACATGATCTGAGCTGAGCATTAAAGGGGGTCTGTAACATGGTCTCTAAGTCAAGTATCAAAGGGGACATGGATCTGAAAAGGCCGAGAGGAGACTTTTATAGGGTGAAGACCCAGCACAGATAGAGGAAAGGAGACTCGAGTTTACTAAGCTGCACAGTGTGTCAGGCCCATGCTAGGTGCTTACATAGCATCTCTTTAAAGCTCACAAAATCTGGTGTGTCTTATCTGGACTTTACAGTTAAGGAACCTGAGGTTTACTAATTGTATAACTTTGGGCAGGTTATACAATTAGTAAGCAACAAATTCAGCAGCTGAAGCCAGCATTGCCTCCATAAAAGTCTCTGGAACTACCCACCTCCACCCTAGGGCTGAGGCTTCGTATTTTAAACTCTGTCCCTGGACTCCATCCTTATGTGCGTGTTTCAGGAGGTGGCAAGGTTGTGCCGCCTGTGCCAAGGTGTGCTGGGCTCTGTACGGCAAGCCATCGCGGAGCTGGAGGGAGCAGCAGAGCCAGAGGGAGAGGTATGAAATGAGATGGGACAAAAGGGTGCGGGGTGTGGGCTCTGATGGAACCCGAACAGTCAACTGCTCCCTGCTCCCAGGAGGTGGTAGGAATGCCTGAGCCCCTACGGAAGGTGCTGGCAGATCCCCGGCTGACAGAGCTGCAGAGGGACGGTGGTGCCATCCTGATGAGGCTGCGCTCCACCCACAGCAGCAAGTATGAGGCGGGTGTGGGGTGGGCAAGTGGACAGGGCAAATGGAGTCACAGTAGAGGGCTGCCAATAAATCTTAGCTGCCAAATCATTCTTACTGAGTGTGTATCTGGACAAGATATTATGATTTTCCCACTAATTATCCCATAATCCTCACAAGGTTCCTACGTGCTAGTTACAATTAAAAATGGGGATTTGGAGGATCAGGAATGTTAAATGTCTTGGCCAAGGTTAGTCAGTAAATGGAAGAGTTGGGATTCAAATCTAGGGCCATACTCTGACCCACAATGTTGTGCCGCCTCTCATGTTGGGATGAAAGGATGGAAGGGTGGGGTGACAAAGACAATGGTTCATTCTGCCTCCCCACCCCTTCCCCAGGCTGGAGGGCCCAGGCCCAGCTACACTGTATCAGGAGGTGGATGAAGCCATTCACCAGCTCGTGCGTCTCTCCAACCTGCATGTGCAACAGCAGGAGCAGCGGCAACGCCTGCACCGACTCCAGCAGGTGAGACAGGACCCCCGGGACCCTCTTTCTCGGCTTAGGGGCCTGGCCTCCAGCAGCCCCTTTTCTGCTGATACTTAGAGTTGATGGTGTTCTCCTAACCTGTCTTGGTTGACTGGCCCTCCCTCTCTCCTCACCTCCCCTGGAGCTTGGTCGTGGTCAGTGTGAGAGTCAAGAGGGGGATAGAATCTCAGGACCAGAGAAGAAGAAAGGCCAGATCTCCCCCTCCCCACTGTTTATGTTTGATCAAGAATCTTTAGTGATTGTGAGAGATGCTCTGGTATCCTACGGGTCTGGGAATTGCTGATTGACTGGAGTGCCTGCCTCCTTAATGCAGAACTAATAAACATCTACCGATACCAGCTCTTTAGCTCACTGCCACCTATGCTCCCTCAATTTCTTATACAATATCATCCCCCAAACCTGAAGCTCAAAAGATTCCCACCTCCCTCCACCTTGGAAGGAGAGGGTAATGAAAGCCTTAAATGCCTTGGGAACCAAGGCCTCTTTGTGGGGAAGATTCATGGCTTCTCTCAATCTTGGTTCTTCTCTCCTGGGGTTAAGAATCCCATAAGGATTTGCTCTCCATCCTACCAGGTGGGGTAAAAGGGGCTTTGAAATCTGATTGTTTCTCCCTAGCCCCAAGCGTGGTGAGTGAACACCTCAGGGAAGGGTTATCTCAGAGCCACTGTTCAAAAGGCAGGGAAGGGGGTGGGGTGGCAGGGCTGTTTCCTGGGATTTCTGCACATTGGCTTCCTCCATCCCAGTATCCAAGGTGTTGTACCTCTACTGCTTACGTGCTTGCTTGTTAGCCGTTTTCCTCGACTGTTTAAAAGCCGTTAGCACACAGAATGTGGAGCCTAAAGTGCTCAGCTTAAGTTCTAGCTCTGCTAGGAGTGAGACGTTGGACAAGTCTTGAAGCGTCTCTGAGTTCCCAAGTCCTCATCTATGGAATGGGGATGATGATAACACTTACAGGGGTGTTAGGATGACCAAATGAATTCAGCAAAAGATTATAGCAGCATTCATTGTTGGCTCTGGTTATTAGGAACATTCTGACTTCTCATCCTCAGACTGTCTCACTCAGCTTCCAGCCTTTCTTCAGAGGGAAAGTTGACTTTTTTGATCAAATATCCCAGAATCGACATGAGTCCCTAGAGCCCGTAATCGGCAACTAGAGCAGTGTGTTTGTGCGCACACACTTACGCACACACACCTCCCTCTTGGGCCATCTCTCCAGGCCTGGTCACTGGGCTCCCTGCCCGCCCATCATTGGTTTGGTGAATGTGACATTTCTCCTGGCTCTCCTTTCGGTCCTCATCCCCTCGTCCTGCCTCAGGCTAACACCCATTTTATCTATTTCACCTCCAGGCATAGCCCTGGAGCCCTAACCCACCTGCGTCAGTGCATCCTGCCAGCCCAGCTTTTCCTTCATCTGGTGCCTTACAGAGATCTCTTACTCACTTTCTCACTTGGCCTTGTGGAAACTACTACCATTCACTGTTATCATTCCCACTTCACAGCTGAGATGAAATGGTCCGCCCAAGGTTCTGTGGATCGAGTGGTGGGGTTGGAGCTGAATCTCAGCTTTCTTCTTCCTTCTTGCTGCACAGCCTCTACCTCCCTCACAGCCCTCTCTCCCACCCCGTCTGCCCCAGGTGCTGCAGTGGCTCTCGGGCCCAGGGGAGGAGCAGCTGGTGAGTTTCACTGTGCCTGGAGACTCCCTATCTGCCCTGCAGGAGACAGAGCTCCAATTCCGGGCTTTCAGTGCTGAAGTTCAGGTGAGAAGGGGGAGAGTGGCAGGTGAGAGGAGACATGCAGGAGGAAGTGGGAGACTGAGTGGGACTCAGGACCACGTCTGAGCACAGCCTCCCTTCTCCAGGAGCGCCTGGCCCAAGCACGGGAGGCCTTGGACCTAGAGGAGGACACTGCCTCCCAGAAGGTTCTGGATATTTTTGAACAGCGGCTGGAGCAGGTTGAGAGTGGCCTCCACCGGGCACTGCGGTTACAGCGCTTCTTCCAGCAGGTGTGTGCACAGCCTCTTTCTTCTATGCCCACCATTGTCTTTCTTTTGTCTGGAGAGGCTGGTTGGGTCGTTGTCAAAAGCAAGGACTCAGGGGGCCATCTGCTTGGCTTTCACTATTGGTTCTGCCACCAATACTTGCTAAATGACCTGGGACAAGATACCAAACCTGAGTGTGCCTCCACAAGCACCCACCTTGCAGGGCTGCTATGAGGATTATATAAGCAATATATAAAAAAACACTTAGTGCAGAGTCTGCCACTAATAAATTTATAGAAGTAGTGCATATTCTTTCATCTAGACCGCTGTCTCCATACCAGCTCGGAGTGGCATGGTCAGGCAGTGATGCTGGAATAGTGAGGGGATGTGTTCTGAGAGGACTGGGAAGGTGACGGACATTGAGAAGCCATCAGCTAAAAAGGACAGGAACTGTCATCTGCAGCATGTGGGAGCAGCGCAGGACCTCATTCCATCCTCTCCACATTCCTAACCCCTTTGGCCTTGCAGGCACATGAATGGGTGGATGAAGGTTCCGCCAGGCTGGCAGGAGCAGGGCCAGGTCGAGAGGCAGTGCTGGCAGCCCTGGCCCTTCGGCGGGCCCCAGAGCCCAGCGCCGGCACCTTCCAGGAGATGCGCGCCTTGGCCCTGGACCTGGGGAGCCCAGCAGCCCTGAGAGAATGGGGCCGCTGCCGGGCCCGTTGTCAAGAGCTGGAGAGGAGGATTCAGCAACAGCTGGGAGAGGAGGCTAGTCCACAGGGCCACCGGCGACGACGGGCAGACAGTGCCAGCAGTGGAGGGGCCCAGCGGGGACCCCATAGCCCCTCACCCAGCCTCAGCTCCCTGCTGCTCCCCAGCAGCCCTGGGCCACGGGCAGCCCCATCCCACTGCTCTCTGGCCCCCTGTGGGGAGGACTATGAGGAGGAGGGCCCTGAACTGGCTCCAGAAGCAGAGGGCAGGCCACCAAGGACCGTGCTGATACGAGGCCTGGAGGTCACCAGTACTGAGGTGGTAGACAGAACGTGCTCACCCCGAGAACATGTGCTGCTGGGCCGGGCCGGGGGGCCAGATGGGCCTTGGGGAGTAGGCACGCCCCGGATGGAGCGCAAGCGAAGCATCAGGTAAGAGCCCTGCCCAACTGGTGCCTGAGAGGCAGGCCCGACTGCCCAGCAGGAAAAGAATATGACATTGTGGGGGGTGGTGACTCCCTCCCATGTCCTAGCCTCCGCTGCCACTCCTTGTTGTGCCTGCAGTGCCCAGCAGCGTCTGGTATCTGAGCTGATTGCCTGTGAACAGGAGTACGTGGCCACTTTGAGTGAGCCAGTACCACACCCTGGGTCTGAGCTGACCCCTGAACTTCGCAGCACCTGGGCCGCTGCCCTGAGTGTACGGGAGAAGCTTCGAAGCTTCCATCGGACACACTTTCTGCGGGAGCTTCAAGGTTGCGCCACCCACCCCCTGCGCATTGGGGCCTGCTTCCTTCGCCATGTGAGTGATCTTCTAAAACTTCTTCCAGGTCCTCTTCCTTCAGATATTTCAGCCCTACCCACTTGGTCTTGCTTCTCGGTATGTTCCCCACCCCCTCCCCACCAAAATGTACAGTCCAATATGCTGGGGCCTAGTGCTATTCCCTGGACCCCTCTGGACCTACTCAGCCTCTGTATCCCTGTCCTAAAGTGCTGCCTGGCCTTCTCTACGGAAGTGTCATTCCCTAGGCAGAATGAGTGCTCCCTGGTGGCCTGCCCTTCCTTTGGGCTGCAGTGAGGATGTAAAGGAGGAAAGGGAGGGGCTTGTCTGTGGAGATGGCTTACTTATCTATTGGCACAGGGGGACCAGTTCAGCCTTTACGCCCAGTACGTGAAGCACCGACACAAACTGGAGAATGGTCTGGCTGCACTCGGCCCCCCAGTCAAGGTAACCTTTTCCCCAGCCTTCATGAGAAGGGGATGGGCCAGGAAGATGTAAAGCCCACCCAAATTCAAGATCTCTCAGGAAAAAAAATATTTTCCTGGATGTGCCCAGGAACATCACCTACCAATAATCTCCCAGAATTGCTGAAACGGGCACTGGATTGGGGGAGCCAGGTGAGCCTGTCTATCTCCCCTCTAACCTAGGGCTCCATGGAGGGTGGCCCTCACCTGCCCCGGGCCCTGCAACAGCCCCTGGAACAGCTGGCTCGGTATGGGCGGCTCCTGGAGGAGCTCCTAAAGGAAGCAGGGCCTGAACTGAGTTCTGAGCGCCAGGCTCTTGGGGCTGCTGTGCAGCTGCTCCGGGAACAAGAGACCCGTGGCAGAGACCTGCTGGCTGTGGAGGCCGTGCGTGGCTGCGAGGTGAGGCCAGAGCCCCAGTCACTATAGTTCAAACTGCTTAGTTCTCTGGCCTCTGAAGCAGTCTGGGCTGGTGAAAAAAGAACTAGACTCGAGGTTAGAGGGCCCCAGGCTGTAATTTCTAACCAGTTGGATGGCCATAGTCAAGTCATTGAACTTCACTGGGCCTCAGGTTCAGCTATAAATAAAGAAGCTATGTCCTGCCCATCATACCATGATTCTACATCTGCCTGTCCTTTCCTATGCCTTTCCGAATTCTTACCTTTCCTTAAGATAAGAATTATCTTCCTGCACTTCCTCCTGCATCTCAGCACTTAACACATACCTTGTTCTCTACCTAGTCTCTTTCCAGCCCAGAACAGGTTCCAGAACAGGTTGGAAACCTACCGCCTCTGGGATAGACTTCTTTCCCATTGATTCTTTGCTGATTCTCTCCCTGAGGCAAAATTGTGCTTTCCCCTCCAACATTCAAAGGGTTCCCATAGTGGAGGCTGTAAACCCTACTATGCAGTGTACCTTTCGTTTTCAGAGGCGGGCTGTGCTACTAAGCCAGGTATTCTGTGTGTAGTGACCAGTAGGTGGATTCCAGGCCAAATTAGGGCTTCCTTAATTTCCAGACTCTCCCTGAGAATTAGTCATTAGGCCCTTACCCTATAAATCCCATTTTTACTCCCCATAAAATATACACAAAATCCTCCAGGGCCAACGACCTTTCCTTTTCCTTCCTCCAGACAGATCTGAAGGAACAGGGACAGCTCCTACACCGGGACCCCTTCACTGTCATCTGTGGCCGAAAAAAGTGCCTTCGCCATGTCTTTCTCTTTGAGCATCTCCTCCTGTTCAGCAAGCTCAAGGGCTCTGAGGGGGGGTCGGAGACCTTTGTTTACAAGCAGGCCTTTAAGGTACAATGCCTGCAGGAATAAACGGGTGGTGGGGAATAAGACAGGAAGTCGTGCTCTTCTCAAGAATCGGGATACTTTGGAACTTCAACCCCAACCGAGGTTCAGAAACTCCATCATCTAGAACAGGCTCTGGCCTGTAACCAACCATCAGTTAGGGTGTCGGGGTGATAAAAATCCCTGTCATAGGTCTACTCCTTGGGGTTTTCCTCACTGTTCATGAAGGAGACTCATGAGGCATTCCAAGTCAGAAAGGAGGACGACCCTTCTCATTAAGAACACACATGCCTTTTCAGTCAGAGGTGGTCAGGGGGATAAGGAGAAAGGACACAATATATATGTGGCTTAACTTGGAAACTAAGAAGCCAAGAGGCAGGCATTGCTTTAGGAAAACAGCCCTGGTATCCAGGTAAACACAGGTCATGACCTATGGTCCTAGATCAAGTTGTGTGGCATGATTCTAAGGTTTTCTAGACTTTGTCCCCCGACACTAATTCCAGCCCTTCAGGGGGGAGTACAGTGTAGAGAAAAAAAGATTAGGTTTGCAATAACATAGGCATGGGTTTGAACCTTCCTTTTCTAATAAGCTATGATAAGCTCTTAGGCAAGTTGCTTCATGTCTCTGGGCATTCCCCTTCTGTAAATTATGGTTGCTATGGAGACTAAATGTCGAGCACTTGGCCCATGGTAGGTGTTGGGCAAACATTTACTGAACGTCTACCAGATGCCAGGCTAAGTGTAATGCTTTTCCATGTGGTACTATCTATCTGGGATTCACTTCATCCTCAACCCTCTCCTCTGCTCTTTCTCAGACTGCTGACATGGGGCTAACAGAAAACATCGGGGACAGCGGGCTCTGCTTTGAGCTGTGGTTTCGGCGGCGGCGTGCACGAGAGGCATACACTCTGCAGGCAGCCTCACCAGAGATCAAACTCAAGTGGACAAGTTCTATTGCCCAGTTGCTGTGGAGACAAGCAGCCTACAACAAGGGTACCAGGCAAAGCCTGGGGAGGGTGTGCTTAGGGGTCAAGGTTATAGCAGGAGGTTAGCTGGAGAGTGTGAAGACCACTTGGGACAACAGGGTGTAGAATGGAGAAGGAATTACTTATGAGAAGATTCAAGATATGATTAGAGAGAGATTGATGAGATAGAAATTAGTCTCAGGTATTCCAAAAGGAAAGAGGAATCTAGCAAATTTCAGGGAAGCAAAAGCAAATGGCTGGGCAAAAAGAGTAAGAAAATGTTCACTGGACTCGGGTTCCAGATTTTACTTGCTGTATGACCTGGTCTAGTTTTGGGGGTTTTGCTGGTTTTTGTTTTGTTTTGAATTCTCTGAACCTCATTCTACTCATCTGAACAAAAATGAAAAGTAATATCTATATTTTGGTGTGATAGGGAGAATTAAATAAGGTGATATATATGAAAGCACTTGATTAACTATAAAGGTATGTAAAAATGTGAGTTTCACTCCCAAAATATAGGGAAGAAGTTGGGCAGCTGGAATGGTAAATGGACAGGATGCAACATACAGGAAAGGAGAGACATATGTGGGGAAGAAGTCGAGGACCACTGTCTCCATCCATGTCGTGACAGTCAACAGGAAGAGTAATGAGATACCAGGAGAATAAGAGAGAGAGATGAGAGTTGGGAAGGAGCAAAAGGAAGAGTGGACCAAGATGATGCTAGGGCTAGAGCAGAGAAGGGGCAAAAGGAGGTTGGTAACAGGGTCTCTGTTCCCTAGAGCTCCGAGTGCAGCAGATGGTCTCCATGGGCATCGGAAATAAACCCTTCCTGGACATCAAGGCCCTTGGAGAGCGGACGCTGAGTGCCCTACTCACTGGAAGAGGTGAGGGCCACAGTGCTGGGGGTTGGCCCCCAGAAGTCAAGACCTTGACACTGAGGGCACAATGAGTGGGGAGACAAGGTAGAAAGTGAGAAAGGGTAGTGAATGGATATGTCTTCCCAGAAATTGTGGGACTGACTGGGAGGCCCTCTATGAGATGGAGGGTCTTTTCAGGGAGCCAGGAGGGCTTTTCCACACCAGTACCCCACCCTCCCCACCCCCCACTCTCTGCAGCTGCCCGCACCCGGGCCTCCGTGGCCGTGTCATCCTTTGAGCATGCCGGCCCTTCCCTTCCCGGCCTCTCACCGGGAGCCTGCTCCCTACCTGCCCGCGTCGAGGAGGAGGCCTGGGATCTGGACGTCAAGCAAATTTCCCTGGGTGAGGCACCTCTCAAGGGGTGGCTCCCAACAGCTGGGTCATTATGTGATGTTCAGGCTGCTTGCTGCTGAGCAATTCCTTTCTCTAGCCAAGTAGCCCAGTTGCCATGACAACTATTTACAGCTTCCCAATTGCTAAAAGAGCCTTCCATCTGGTTGCTAGGGTAATACTTACAGCAGCCTGTTGCTAAGAAGCACTTCTGTACCTCTCTCTCTAGCTCTCCTTGGGTTTCTATGGAAACTGCCTCAGCTTCCTGTTGTACCCTCCTGGTACACCACGGCAATCCTTATAGTTTCCTGTCGCTTCTTCCCTGGTTGCTCTAATGATGCTGCTGACATTTCCTGCCTCTTGGTAGGGGGTGTCTCTTGCAAGTGGATTGCTATAGTGACTCACAGCTTCCTGTTGCTATGGAGCTTTTTCTTCCCTGATGGAGCAGCTTGGTTGCTTAAGGTAATCTAGAGGGGTTCAATACCCTGCTCTCACCCTAGCTTCCCCTCCAGCCCCAGAAACACTTGACTCTTCTGGAGATGTGTCCCCAGGACCAAGAAACAGCCCCAGCCTGCAACCCCCCCACCCTGGGAGCAGCACTCCCACTCTGGCCAGTGGAGGAATCTTAGGGCTATCCCGGCAGGTAAGTCCCTGCAATAGGGCTGGGCATGGGTGACCTCTTGGGCCACTTTCTGGGTGGGCTCTTCTGATCTTTCAACCCATGGAAGGCAGGGGGAGCCAGTGAGCCTGTGCTCCCAGAGAGGCTACAGGTTGGATATACTGTCCAGTCTGCCTTTCTCCTCTCATCCAGGCCTGGCTGAGAGGCACTAAGGTCAGAAGTGAAAAGGAATCTTTAATAAGTAGCACAGTGCAAAAGTAGATGGAAAGGGGAGAATGCCAACAGCCTGGTTTGGACTTGGATTAAATCAGCAAATTCAGAAACTGGGGAGAAAAGAGGTGAACTGACAGGCTTAGGGGAGAGAGAAGGGGGATATAGGAAAGAGGTCATTTCTTATCCTTTCAATTCACTGAAGTTTCTCTCCTCTAAGAGTCATGCTCGAGCCTTGAGTGACCCCACCACGCCTCTGTGACCAGGGTGAGTTGGTACCCCTTTTCTACCACATACAACACCCTTTCCCACTTGCATGTACCATCCTTCCTCCCCCCGCAGCTGCTTGGGAGTCAGCCTCTTCCTTCTCCCAACCCATCTCCCTCTTCTCTCCTGGCTTCTAGAGAAAATCCAGAACTTGGCTACCGTCCCTCCTCTCAGCACATTTTGGTGTGGGATGGCAGTGGGACATAGTGAAGGACTGGAAGAGCACTGACTTCCTTCCCTCTGCTTCCTGGACAGAGAGGTCAAAGGACCAGCGTGTTTCCCTGCTACCGCTATCTCTATAGCTCTCCCCAGCTGGGTGCCTTCCCTCAGGAACCAGAGTGGCCATACTTGCTTGCCTTCATACCCTGGAGGCAGGGAAATTAGCCCTGGTGCAGTCCTTCCCCATCCTAGGCCATCCTGGGCCATACTCCCAGGGCACCGCCCCCACGTCAGGCCTCCCCAGACAGCCAGTGTTCTCCCCTTCTTCCCACCTTCTGGGTCTCCCTGAGAAGACTCGTCTCTGCCAGGTCAACCATAATTCCTGGTGACTCCATTCTGGGATGTCATAAGAAACAGCTATGCAAGCCATTTTATGAGGGTGAGGTGGGGAACTACAAACTTTATATATGTAATTACTGTTATTACAATACTATTGTTCTATTAAATGTATTTACTCACACTTTGTGTCCAAAGAGCTAGAGAGCAGTCCTCTGGGTTGAGGTGATACTACTAACTTCAACACTTCCCCTCAGCCATTAACTAGAACACAGAAAATAAAACCAAGGCTACAAGATACTCTGTACCCCTTCCTGGCCCAAAGCTGAGTATGGGCCAGGCCTGGGAAAATGTGCCTCCTCCACAGTGGCTCCCAGTGGCTCAATGCACCCTTTGGAGCTCCTCCTCTCACAATTGCACCCACTTGTTGAAGTCGAGCTAGTCACTGTCAAGCTGGGATTCGGCACAGTCCAGCAGACCTCAAAATTAGGTCCTCAGATCACACAGTACATGAGAATCCTCTAGGCTACTTGCTAAATGCTAATTCCTGGGCCCCACCCCAGAGCTACTGAAGCCAAAGCCTGGGGGTAAACCCAAGATTCCACTTTTGTTATCAGGCTCTTTGGGCGATAAATGCCTAAAGAGGTGCCTCTTTCCTGGACAGACTGGCCCAAGAAGGACAGGACATAGACAGACACTGCATCCTGTGCCTTAAGACACCTGTTTATTGGGGACACAACTCTGCGACAGGGATGACAGGAATCGTACCAAAAATAGCGACGTCTACAGGGCCCCTAAAGGGGCTTAGAAGGGTACAGTGCCCCCCCCACCCCCACCCATTGTACAAAAATAAACTCTCACGCCTATGGACCAGCAAGGACTGGCAGAGTGGCTCCTCAATAGGGGCACAACCCTCTCTGCCAGCCCTGGGACCCCGTTCTTTGATCCTCACCCCTGCCACTTCTAAGGCACTGTGACTCCCCTGGGCTGGGTGGGTACTTCCCGCCCACTCTCCTATGCCCTCCACAACCTTCACCTCTGGTCCACCTGGGGCTGGGATATGGGTCCCATGCTGCCCCCTGCTGGCTGCTCTACCCAACTACCTCTAGCGCTCCCCCGCTCCGGCGGGGTAAGCTCACTAAGCTAACCGCCCCTAAGAGGGCTCCCTACCGTTCTTGGCCCCCCAGCCCCACCTCTCCGGATCTCGACAGCCCGGGGCCCTCCTCCCCTTCCTGCGGAGGGCTGGGAGGGGTCTCTCCTGACGGTGCTCGGACATAGGGCTGAGATGTATCAGCCTGGGGCGGCCGGCGGCCCCGAGCTCGGCGGCTGTGGTGCACTTGCAGATGCAAGGCCATGAGCTCAGGGGCTCCAGTGGCGAAAGGGCAGAAGAGGCAACGGTGAAGGGCACCCCCCGGCCCGGCCTCGCCTCCCGGCCCCGCCCGCAGGGACAGGTCCAGGGGTTCGGCCTCACCGCCTCGCCCGTTGCGCAGGGTCCTCCCAGGGCTGGCGGGCTTTCGACGGGACCCCGGCCCAGCACCACTGGAAGGCCGGGGACTCGTGGCACCCTCTATCCAGGTCGCGGGCTGCGGAGCTGCCTTGGCTCCGGGCGTCTGGGCCGAACCCCGCTGGGAAGGGGGTGGCGGCTCTGGGGGTGGCCCAGGGCCGGCCCCACTCCTCTGCTCCCGGTGATGGCGCTGCAGGTGATACTTGAGCGAGCCGGATTGGGTGCCTGCATAGTCGCAGTGCGGACACTTGTAGGGCCGCTCGCCTGGGGAGAGGAGGGTGCGGTAAAGTCACAATAATGACCGCTGCCCGCCCCATCTGCATTTCGCTCAATGTACAGATCTCTGGACCAGGAAAATATACTGCCTCTCCACCCCTCTGATTTAATAAAGGACTGCCCAACGTCCTCATCTGGCCAGTCTGAAGGCTGCTGAACGTCATCTCTAGTGGCCCTCTCACCTCTCTTCCTGCCCTCCAGTGTTCTCCTCGTCCTGGAGGCTGCCCCCTTACCTGTGTGCACTCGCAGGTGCACTTTGAGGTGATGCGCTGAGCGGAAAGATTTTCCGCAGAAGGGACAATCCTTGCCAGTGGCCCCTCGGCCCCCTTCAGGCCGGGTCCCTCCAATTAACAGCCCATTCTCTTCTGCAATACAAGCGTTAAAGGAAGTCAGAGGGTACCTTTGCCCTAATCCTATAAGAACCACGCACCCCACAATGACCCCAGAAAATTGCTTCCCTTTTGGGCCCAGGAGGAAACAGCATGCTTGGGGGAATGAGTTGGATTTGCTGTAAATTGAGTTGGTGGTCTCAGAAGGTGGTAAAGCTCCAAGGGGAGAAGCAAGAAATAAGATGCAGGTGCTTTTTTAAAGGAAGAGTACAGGAGGAGAGTGGTGGTGTCAGAGATGCCCAGGATTTGGAAAATCTCGGAGAAGCCCCTTACGTACCCTGCGTGGCAGTAGGTCTTGCCGTGGCCCCCACAGCCTGTGCAGAGTGCCCGGGCCCCTCCCCTGGGCGCGGATGCAGTGACGCCAGAGGGCCCAGTGCCCTGTTCCGGGCCCAGGTCTCCTCCTCGGCCTCCACCACCTCCTCTTCCTCTTCAGGCTCCTCGGCACGGTGCCGCCGAGCCCGGGCTGGGAGAGCAGAAGGCAGGGGGCGGAAGCCTCCGAAGCTGCGGCCAGCCCCAGGCTCAGCGCCCTCGCCATTGGGCCGGGCTTCGCCAGCTCGCAGGCTCAGGTAGCCTAGGAGGCTCGCAGGCTCACGGCGCTCAGCTGGTGTGGGCGCTGGGGCCAAGAGAAGCGCAGGGCCCAGCGGCTCATAGGCCAGCAGACCCAGGTCAGGAGGCTGGGGGGCCCGGGCAGGCCCGGAACCAGGCCCCGGGGCACGCAGTGGGCCCAGCTTGCTGGCGTGCACTTTCATATGGTTCTTAAGGAACCAGGGCTCCTTGAAACATCGGCCACACACAGGGCACGCATGATCGAAGGAGGCCTTGTGCTTGCGCATGTGGCCCTTGAGAAACCAGGACTGCGTAAAGCTCTGACCACACACTTGACAACGGAACTCTGGAGGCGCAGGGGGCTCCTCAGGGGCGGCGGGCGCAGGGGCAGGGGTTGCCGCACGTTCAGGCTCCGGGTCAGGTTCCAGCTCTGGCTCTGGCTCCGGCTTGGGGACTGATCTGGATTCAGGCTGTGGTGGGGGCTGAGGCTGGGGCGCGGCCGAAGTGGCCGCCAGGGGGCGCTCAGGAGCTCCGTGGGCCGTCAGGCTGTGGTGTAGCAGCTCCTCCTCCTGGCTGGAACCGAAACTACACAGGCCGCACTTCCAGGGCCTGTGTAGGATGTGCAAGTGGCGTTCGCGCTCCGCCGCGGTGCGAAACTTGCCTTTGCAGAAGGGACAACGGAAGGCGGACGACGAAGGAGCTTGGGGCCGTGCCAGGCTCTCAGTGGCAGGGGTGACCTGCACGCCCCCTGAGCTTCGGGGTCTCCCCAACCGGGCCTCGCGCAATAGCGCACGCTCCTCCAACTCCAGCAACAGGCGCGCCGCAGGGCTGCGCGGGCGCTCAGGCTGGTGTGTGCGCAGGTGCGAGCGCAATAGGGCCCGCTGCGCTGCCCGGTGGCCGCAGTGCGGGCACTGGAAGGCCTGGGCACCTGGATGTGCCCTCAGGTGCAAAGCCAGGATGGAGTTGAAACGGAAGCGCTTCCCGCATACAGGGCAGGGAAAGCGTCTTTCGCCAGCGCGACTCTCAGACCAGCCCACCGCTCCCATTACTGAAGACCCCACGCTCACTCCTGGCCCGTTAGAGTAGCGCTGCAGATCCAGTTCGCCGTCGAAGGCCGGCGGTGACGGCGCTAAATGGCCACCCGGGGCACGGGGACGTGAGCCCTGTGGAGAAAGAAGTATATAGAGCAAAGGGTGGAGAAAGGAGAGTTGTGGGGTAAGCAAAGGCATGGAGGGCCAGAAGAACCCGAGGGAAGGTGGGCTGGGGCCTGAACCAGGTTCACTGGGTACCCTTCTCACTCACCTTGGGGAATTTGGGGAAATGAATGGAAATGGAGCTGTTGGGGCCACAGAGATAACTTCTAATAATGGCAGGCCAGAAGAGAGAGGTAGGGAAGAGAGGGACTGTAGTTGTAGGTACTTGCAGGTTCAGGCCAGAGCTTCACTCACCTCCATGGACCCCCTTCACATTCTTTGGTTCTGGGGAGTGCAGAGGAGGAGGAAAAGCTGCTAGTGAAGGCAACAGGTGCTGAAGAGCTAAAGCAAGAGAGACAGATTTGGAGTAAAAGATGAGTCCTGATTTTCAGCACTGGGAAGTGTCACCCCCAACCCCACAATCTTAGCACCTTGTATTACTGAAACCTATCCCTTCTCCCTCCTTGCATCCTGAGGCAGGAGGGGGCTGCTGTCTTCAAAACTTGTACTCCTTGATTTGCCAAGCTCACAAAGCTCCCTGATAACATACTTCTTCCCCCAAATAGGTTTTAAATGCCTGGTCCAGAACTACCACCACCACCCCTGGTGGTGGAGGGGGACCATCACAGTATAACCCTCTCATTTAGTTTGGGCTTTGCAGCTTGATGAGCCAGTGGGGTGGGCTTGCCATGCTCTCCAGTTATCCAAATGGGACTAGTTGCTCTCAGACCCCTAACTAACCAGCCAGCCAAACATCCCTCCGGGCTCCACAATCCTTCCTTCTGCCCTTACCCTGTCTTTCTGTCTTTCCCCCTCATTCTCCCTCCCTCCGCTTGGATTCCTGATCCATTCATTTCCATTCATTACAGAGACTCATTCATGCATGGGAGAGAAACACCTCCCAGCAGCAGAGAGTCTGGAGACAGACAGAGGGGGAGGGGCACGAAGGGGGAGAGAGCCAGAGGGAGAGGGAATGAAGAGAGAGTTGGGGGGGAGGAGTGGAAGTTCAGGGGCGCTGCTGGCCTGGAGAAGGGGTTAAAAACTGCAAATACCAGATAGGATTCATCCCCATGTTTCAAACCTTGGAGCCTGCAGTTTGATGGGGCATCTCAGCCCCTTTGTCCAGGGCTGTTCCGAAGCAGGCTTTCCTCCTCTCTGCAGGGGAGAGGCTCCCTCACACAAGAGGAGGATTACACTGGCTCTGAGCTCAAGAGGCTGGAGTGAGGGACGGGGGGCGGGGCTGGGCCATCTGCACAGATAGGGGCTCAGCACATGCTCTGAGCAAGAAAGGGTTAAAATTCTCCAGGCTAAAATTCCCTGGGCCTGGGATGTGCAGAGCTCCAGTTCTAAGGAAGGAGAAGAGCACTGAGAAGAGGATGGGGTGGGGGTGGGGGGGGCAGTCTCCTGATTCTAAGCTGCAGAGGAGGTTAGCATTAGGACTTAGAAGCAATCCCAGAATTAAGATTCATGGAAATAGGCCTGGGACGATGACCAGAAATTGGTCAGTATAAGTATACCTTCTTGCTTACATGTAGAATGTTTTCTAGTCAAGGCTAGACAAATGTGGGCCTAACCTTTTTGTTTTTTTGTTTTTTTGTTTTTTTTTGGTCTGAGATAGAAAGAATATTTGAGATATAAAATAAAGAACTTCCTTACAATAGACATTGTGAAACTGAAATGGGTTACTGACAAAGAAAAGGACTCAAGCATTACTTTGCTTAAGAATCTTTAGTGGAAGAGAACTGGGCCAGGAGTCAGCCCAATTTACTTATCAGCAAAGAGAAGAGGCTCTGGAGGTCTGAGGCTTCTTTAATTTTTGGTATTTAGTGAATGTGATAAGACACCATAACAGGCAGGTACCTGTTACATGTGGAATCTGGGTTATGGGAATTTTATTAACAGGAAGTTAATTAACAAAGTGTTCTTGTCCAAGGGTCACTAAACAACCTCCACCACCAAATATTTGTATTTTTTTAGCACCAAATTAAGAGCATCCGCTCTCATCTTCTGGATTCTCCAAATAAATCCTTCCTGGGACCAAGAGCTAGCCAGGCTCACTAAGTAGTATATCATGAAAGGTGAATTAGAGTAGGACTGAGTGGTACAAGGCTATTGTGGGCCCAGTCTGACCATTAATAGCCCTGCAATCTTCAGCAAATCACTTAACCTCCCAGTTTACTCATCTGTTAAATAAGGGGGATGGACTAATTTATATTGATGGTCCCTTCCAGCTTGAAAGTTTTGTAGTTCTGAGTCACAGGACTCTTCTGGACCCCAGAGAGAAGTTAAAACAAATGGTCATCTCTTCAGTACCATGGAGAGTGCTGTGGGCTACCAGAGGAGCTACTGTGGCTACCTCAGTACACTAGATAGGGCTATGAAGTGCTAGAGGGGCTACGTTTGCCATTTTAGCACCATAGTTACAGCTGAGAAAAGCTAGAGGATTTTTTTTTTTTTAATTCCTATCTGGGAGCCATGGGGGAGGGGAAGGAGAGAACAGTGGTACCAGGGGGATTATTTTTGCCTTTTGGATGACACTGAAAATAGACAGATGTAATAGAAAATAGATGTAACTAGAAGAATTTTAATTAGCTATAAGGAGTGTCCTGACAGTTACAGTTTGTACATCCCAGAATGAGTGACTGAGGCATCGTATTTGGGTCCATCACATTCTGTTGCTCTCCTGGGGATTCCCGGAACATCCTGGTGTACAGCCAATCTGGTATATTCAGAGGAAGCAGATGGTGGGGGAGGAGGGAGAAGGCTGGGAATACTGCATGGTCATAGCTGACTAACCTATGGGCACATACTCTGATTCTGAGAAGATTCTAGGGCCCCTGAAACTGCCTGTAGAATAGCAAGCAAAATAACTAATGAGAGGTTGACCTTGTATCTGAGGCAAGTAAAGAAGGAATAGGGCAAAGCTCCTTCCCCCAAAACAAAACAAAAAAACCTGCTGTGTACACAGCAATTTCTAGGATGGAAATGCAGTGATCCACAAGAAGACCCAAATTAGAGCTGTATTCTCAAGCTGGGTAAGTTTCCCCAGATGGTGGCCTCAAATCAACAGAACCCACTGAGAGACCCTCCTAGTCCAAGTCAACAGATTCTGAATCACCTCCACACCACACCAGGTCCTAGGCACCTGATCTTATGAGTTTTTCTCAATAGGAGAAAGCATTAACAGGGCTCAAGATTCTATTAACTGTCTTGGAACCCAGGTCATAAATGTACTGCCCATGGGCAATAATCAAGTTTTTTTTATAGTCAGGCCCTCAACACCATCCACGAGACTTAGCCAGACAGTAGCACTGACCTACTTTCCACCCCGACTGGGAATTCGGGGTTATCTTGCCCTTATTTGGGTTCCATAAGGATGCAAGGCCAGGGGTAGGGATCAGAAATCTTTCCAAAGCAACAAGCCAATTACTTTTATGTGCTGGGAGTGCTGGTGGGGAAGGGGGTGTGAACCACCAAACCTTGCTGTGAGGGAAGGATGGAGAGGTTGGTGAGAAGACTCTGAGAAACAACAGGGACAGATACATAGAAACATACGCTGGATGGAAGACCATGCAGATTGTCCCTCAAGCCATGTGGTTCAAAAGTTTTTGGGGGCAAAGTGTAAGGGGCAAGAGTTCAGGACTACTGAGGTGTGGTCATGACTAGGCCTCTGTCACGAGTCATTTCTAATTCTTGATGTTTTCCCATCTGTTGAGAATCCTACGCCTCCCAAGTCCTCTAACAATTATGATTATTGCATTGGACGGGGTTAAAAGGAGAGGGAGCTTCGTAGGTGGTCTCGAGTCAAGACCTTTATCACACAGACATCCCCATAGCTCACTTTTATGGTCTCTTCTCCATGGTCCTCTGAACCTCACGGCTCAGGTAGCTCCTCCAAACTGACCCCAGTCACAGCTTTTACACTGAGTTCTTGGTAAAGCCCCCTTTCCTCCATCCTCACCAACCGGAGTTGGGGACATGGAATCTCGGTCTAGACTCCAAATATACAGCAGAAGGCAAGGGGAAGGTACACCTGCTCACCTACTGCCATCTCAACATTGTGAATCCTATTCCAGAGGCATGTCCCAACTTGACCCCTCTTCTGAAAGTTGTGGAGGACCTGGATTTGGGGGAGAGGGCGTGGAGCCAGCCCTAAGTCCCCTTAACTGGAGCTGAACCTAGAAAGGTCAGTCTTAGCACCCATATGGGCCTCAGTCCTGGGATTAGGGGGTGGGGGTGGGCAGGAGAGCCTCTGGGAAAATCCACTTCCCAGAGGTAGGTTGGCAAGTAGGGCAGGACCTGTGATCCTGCACAGGAGGTTCTTCCGGCAGCACCCCAGACCCTTCCCGGGTTAGATAAGCCAGAAGGATGATGGGGGGCAGGGTTGGGAGACTGGAAGGCCAGGGCTCAGCTACCCAGGCCGGGAGAACAAAAGCTGAGTTGCAGCCGCCTCCGCTGCTGCCGCCGGCCGAGCTCTTTGTGACACTTTGTTTGGGACGCAGAGAGGGAAGCACCCCCCATCCACTCCCCTCCCCCACTCCTGCTCCCAGGGAGTTTGGGTCCCTTCCCCCTCTTCCATCAGCCCTACCTGGGCCTGGGGGCTCTCATCCACTCTGGATCACCGCTCGGCCGCCCCGCACCCCCAGGCCCCTCGCGCCCTGCCTTCGCCTCCCCACAAAGATCGCCTGTCCCCGTCCCCCCCCCACCACTGTCATTCTTCCCTTGGTAGTGTCCTGCTTTCCTGGATCCCCCACCCTGCCTCTCCTAGAGGCCCCCCCATAGCTCTCCAGGTGCCTGAGGCTGCCGCCCCCACCCTGCCCCCCCCCCCCAGGGAGCCTGGAAGAAGTTTGCTCTGGGGCTTGAGCGTGGAGGTGTTCTCGCCCCCTCTGCCTTGTGGCACTCTGCCTGAGCCTCCTATGCAGGAGGCCCCTCTCCGGGGAGGGGGGAGGGGCTGGGGTGGGGGCTGGGGCAGGCAGGGGGGCGGAGTGGGGGAGCAGGTTACCTCACTAGGCCCTCCTCCTGGCATGGTTAGTGGATGGCAGGTGGCGGCATGGCGGGCAAGGCGGGGCGGTGGCCATGGTGTGCGGGCTGCCAAGCCAAGGGGCTGGGGGATGCGGCCTGGCCCTGCCCCTGAGCCTGGCCCCCCCAAAGCCCCTCTCCGGCCGCTGGTCCCCCTGCCCCCGGCCCCGTCTGCATTGTGCAGGTGGTGGAGGGCCCGGCCATTAAAGGAGATGCATGGGAAGTGCAGGCGCGGCTGGAGCTGCGCGGGAGGGAGTGGAGGCTCTGGGCCTGGGAGCTGGGGACTGGGAGCCTGGGAGGAGGAGGGTGGTCGCCAGGGGCAGGGGGCAAAAGGGTAGTTCTGGGAGACGGGGGGCGCCGTCGAGGTGGAGGAAGGAGGGGGTGGGAAGCAGATCTACTGGGGACTGGAAGAGATTTTGAAAGGTCATCTCGTCCTTCCCCCAGCCTCCAAGCAGCTCTGCCCCTCCCACCCTAAACCCGGACATACCAGGGAAGGAGTTGGCTCTGCCGCTCTTTCTGCCTCAACATGCACAGACTGGGGAAGTTCTTCCTGGGGTTTTATCTCAAAGCCTCTCCCTTACAATTTCTGTCTCTCTTTTTGGGGAGGAGGAGGGGCGATTATAGAGATAGTAAATGTCTGCCGTATAAGAAACATTATTAAAGTTACTCTTCGGTCCTTTCTGTTCCTGATAAACAATTCCTGCGCCTTCCTCTCGAATTCTGTTTTCCATTTCTTAAGTCACTTAAATGGCTCTTCATACAACAAATATTTACTGAGTGCTTACTGAGTACCAGGCACTATGCTCGGCGCTGTGGGGGATGAATAGATGAGGCGAGGGAATGTAGTACCCTCCCTCGAGATTGTAATCTAAACAGTGGCTACAAATTTGTAAGTAGGATACTCAGATTTAATCAATATTTACTGGATGCCTGTTCACATACTTAATAGTATATAATCCTTACAATAACAATCTGAAATATAATTAGTCTGCATTTACAGGGAAGGCAAATGAGACTAACGAGTCTCTTTCCACTAGCCTGCCAGCTCAGGAATCCTAAATGCAAGCCCAATGTCTCACATTCTGTTAGGCCATCGCCACTAAATAAAATTAATACACATGGAGATGGAGGAGGGAGTTAGATGCACAACAATTCAGGTCCCTTTAAATGTGACACTTTGTTCTTTCCCACTCCCCAGGAAAGAAGAGGGCACAATGCTCCAATGTGTGTTGGCCCAGCACTGAGCAGGGCAGAAGTGGCTTACAAAAAAGGCCACTTGCCTCTCAGGACTCTATCTCCTGGTACTAACTCCCAGGGGTCTCCTGGCTCAGTCCCCTTCTTATCATCAATAATAATAATAGCCACTAACATTTATTGAGCACTATGTGCCAGGTGCTGGGCTGAGCTGATTCATCTGCATTTTCTCTTTTGGTACTCAAGGCAACCCTGTGCTATTATTAATGTCCCTTTACAGGTAAGGAAATAGATTAAGCAACTTGCACAAGGTCATCCAGATAGATCTGGAATTTGAACATAGGTCTGGTTGCCTCCAGACCTCACGCTCTGCACCAAGATGGACCTTTCCTATTTCGATCTCTAGAGTATATATTTGAGCCCAGCTGTTTCTGCTTCTTACTGTAGAAATAAACGTCCCCAGCTTAGCTTCCGAATAAGCCCTTTAGTATATGGGCGTCGGGCACAAAAGTATGACCTCATCAGCACCACTAATGGTTACTAAGCACCCACCATGCATCAACAACTCTTCACACTCATATAATTCACACTCACACACACCACACACACACACACACACACACACACTGTGTTTGATCACTCAGTTTGAACAAACTGAGGTTCAACTAGGTAAAATAATGTATACAAGGTCACACAGCTAGGAAAGTGGAAGAGCTGAGATTTTAGTCCAGGTTGGCCTGGCTGCAAGGCAACTTGTCTCTCTCAAAAAGATTGTTTCAATTCCGTCCTTCCCAAGACTGATCAATTGGGGACTATCTTCTGTACATGTCTAGCTGCAGGTTATTATCGCTGAGTCAAAAACAATCCCCACTATAAACAGGGGGCCCCATCCACTTAGTCAATGTCCCATCCAGACCAAATTCTTCAAGAAAAAAAGGAGAGGAGAAACCATCCAGAGAGTGAAAGACAGGAAGCCAGGGGAATTAAACCTTGGCAGGTCTTGGGACAAAGCTACAAGCAGTAATGACGGGACCAATCTAGACAGTAATGTGCAATTTCCCTAGGGAACAGCAAGTAATTTGAGGAAATCAAAAAAAAAAAAGAGAGAGAAAGATTATATGAAAATGGGGGGAAACTGGGGCCCAGGGTGGTAGTGTCCATGGCTGAGTGATCAGTAGAGGAACCCAGGATGGGCAGAGATGAGGGCAACAGGAAATGGGAACAAAGCAAAGCAGGGCTGGGTGTCTTGTGGAGTCAACTGAAGCTGATGTCTACTCAGGGCCACTTCCTGGATCCTTAGGCTCTCATAGAGACCTTCGCCCCACCACACCCCAGGCCTGACAACCTGTCTCTGCCAGGACAAGTTTGTTGTCTCCTCTGAGCTGCAGGCCCCGCCAGGAGCTCCAGGCCAAGCTGAATCCCATCCCTTCGGAGTAGCTGCTTCAGACTAGGTAGGTGAGAGGCCCTGAGCCTCAATTCCCTGGATATTAGAAGCAGACAGAGAGGCAGCTGAAAGAGATGTTTCTGCATGTCTTGCCTCCAGATAGGTGCCATAATACATTTTTCCCAGGAAAGCACTGAGCTTCAGTGGTCAAGGGAGCCATGGAGGACAGAGCCGGTCGGCGAGAGCCAGAGAGATCCAGCCTTCGTCTGGAAAAGCTACAGTACTGGGCAAGGCACAGGCAGAGTGGGCATCTCTTGGTGCTGGCGGTGAGGCCAGGATGCCCCACCCTAAGCTTCAGCATGTTTACTTGTACCCCAATTCAATTCCATCCACGCTTTGTGAGCACCTACCATGTGTTTGAAACTGCTAGGTTCTGAGTGGGAGGCGGGTGGAGAATGCATAGGATAAACAAGGCAGGACCCGTAATCTCCAAGTGGCTTCCATCATGTGGGTACGTAAGTAAACTACAAGATGAGGTAGAACAAATTAATTACCACCCTTCCTCCACTTCCCTGATTGACTGCTTTCCACCACCATGCATTCCTGCAATTGCTGATCTCTAGAAGAAACAGGGATTGGAAGGAGGGAATTCCGGATAGTTCCCCTTCAAACACCCTGCATCTGGCCTCCAGGTGAGCCAGCTATGGCTGGCAGTGGCTGTGGTACCTTCTGCTGTCTCAGTTGCTTGCCTTAACTCTTCTTGTCACATGGCCACAGCACTCCCGCTTGGACCTGGAGCATTGGTAAGACCCACCACAAGGGAGGGTAGAAGGAAGGTCCTGGGGGCCCTTCACTAATGAGGCTAGAGCTCAGCACTTGCCTTTCTCACCATTCAGGGTCTCCTCGCTGGGACTGTTACCCTTGAGCTACGCAGAGCGCCCCGTCTCTGGAAGGTGAAAGGGGAAGATAATGCAATACTACTCTGCCACCCCCCAACACACACACACACACACACACACACACACACACACACACACACACACACACACACACACACCCCTCAGCCCAGGAAGTGGCTCTCTAAATGTTGACTAATCTTATCAGCTCATTTCCCCTAACTGGCCTAAAGGACAGAGGAGGGAAAGCAAAAAGGTTAGAGGGCTGATGGCCCTGTTGGGAGGTGGAGGAATAAGAGCTGAATTTTGTTTTGGGCTAGGTGCAAGTGGGGCTTGGGGTTGCAATGAGTTGCCTAGGCTGGGCAAGGCTGAGCTGGCTCACTGGCAGGTGCGGGCCATGATGATATTCAACACCTTCAATCTGATCTTTGGCTTCATCGTGGTGGTGGTGGAGGTAATGAAGACAGCCTTGGGGCCTGCCCCAACTGTCCCCTCCCAGGTATGGGTTAATAAAGAAGGTGGGAGGATGAAGAGTTAAGAGGAGATGGAGAGTGGAAAGGGCAGGGGCAAACAGGTGCTGGGTCCCTTGCAGCATCCTCAGCCCTGTCTACCTGCAGTTGGACAGCTTGCTGGTGCTGGAGCTCAGCACTGAGGCCTTCGCCCTAGGGGAAGTATTGGTCTCAGCATACTCCCTATTCCTGCTGAGCCAGAGGAAGCCAGGATGCTGCAAGAGCCAGAGTCTGCACTACCAGGAGCTGCAGGAGGTACTGAGGGCAGAAAAGAAAGTATGGAGCAGCTAGTTAGCAGCTCATTTTTTCACTGGCTATCTTGTTCAATGGCACTTAAGGGAAAACAATGGGGCAGGGAGGAAAAGAAGGGGTCCTAGACTGAAAGTGATTGGTTTTCTGGCTTTAGATAATTCTCCCCTAGTGGTGGGTAAGAGGGAATTGGGTATCTAAAGAGTCAGGGCTAGAAATGTGGGGGAAAATTAGGAAGCTGCCTAAATATTGGAATGGCTATGAGAACACGAGAAAAAATGAGAGAGGAGGAGGAGGAAGGTGCTTCTGTCTGGGATTCCTTTCTCACCCCTATAGTTTACTCTCCTCACATCTCTGTCTGGTTTTCAGGGTCTCTCTGAGTTGGAAATTCCTGATTTGGAGAATGGTCCCAAGAGGCCAAGCAGAGCAAACGGAACAAATGAGTGAGCTGGCAAGGGAAGCAGGCAGGTGGCTGCTCTCCTACCCTGTGGGAGCGTTCTCCAGACCCTCCAGCACCCCACGCCACTGAACTCAGAAGCCAGATGGAGTCCCTTTGAGACCTACATGAAGTCCAGTGGAATGCTTTCAGTTTTCGTCCAAACTAGGCCCCTGTCTCTTCTAGCGGAAAGTATACATAGACCAGAGTCTTTCCTCACTCCACTGCCCTGAAAAGCTGCCCATCTGCAGGACATCTTTAAGCCAACTTTCATCTATACCCACTTCCTCTCTTCCATCCTTACCCTCCTCCCCCACGGACTCCCTATACAGCTTAACAACTGCCTCATCTCACTATTTATACTCTTTCCACCTTTCACAATCCCATTCACTCCAAGCCCTGTTCCCGTGCTCGCCCACTCGCTGAAATCAATTCATAGGTGCTTTAGTTTTTCTCCCTCAGATCCGTTTCCTTTCTACTCTAGCAGAGACTACAAGTCCCAGGATGCCCCACTACCTCGCGGCCTGCTGGGAAATAAAGAGCCTTTTCTCCGCGGTGGGGGTGCTGTGCATCTGCTGAGTGACGCGAGGCGCTGGAAGTCGGAGCCTAGCCGAGTTTACTCGGACGCGACCACTGGCCTCACGTTCAGGGAGGAGCCGGGCGGGTTATCCTGCGCTGGGGCTCCGCCACCCCAACCGCGACAACTAAGAGCTGACTGTGGGTCCACACCCCTCTTTCTGCCAGCTTCGGAGATAGGCAGGGGCTGAAGGCTGGCCCTGGGCAGAGCTGGGATTCCCCAGATGCTGTCGCCGCGCCCCCTCCCACAGTGCCCAGGTCCAAAGTCCTGAGACTTGGAGCGCGCGCGAGAAAGGGGTTGGAGATGATGAGTCAGAAGCCCAGCGCTCTTCTCGTCCCCCTCCCCCAGGGCCTGGGCGCCTGAGGAGGACCGGCTCGCTGGGCAGACGGGTGGACGGGGCAGGAAGAGGGAGGGACGCGGCGACCCAACCTAAGAGTTTCCCGCCTCTTGCGAGCACGCGGGTGTAACCAGCCCGCGTTGCCGCCACCCCTTCTTTCCAAAACGGGAACAGGACTGCGCAGGCTCAGCCTCTCGGCAGCCCCGCCGACCTTTGATCCCGGCGGCGGTCGGGTTGCTGAAACTGGTTGCGCTCAACCCCCACCGTTTATGACCTTTACAAGTGTGCAAAGATGAGAAGCTCAGGTGAGCTTGAGAAAAGCCCAAGAAAACTGGGAGGCCCAGTAGTACTAAGCCGGGCAGCCTACTAGCCGCTAGAGAAACTAGAAATTGACTAGAGCTGGAGTACTAAAAGAACTCACCCCAAATTCACATAGTGCCCAGGATGGGTGTGCGCCTCACACTCATTTTTGTTCCCACTTGAGAAGGCTTCTTTCCCTTAGAGAATGCTGCTTCTGGCTTAGCCAAGCCCAGACACCAGTGAGGAAAGAGCGCAGCCTAGCTGCCTTGCCCTAACATTGCAGTGGTGCCAGCGGCAACTCCTTTCTGTTCGTGACACCTTGGGAGTGGTAATAGTCGCCCTATGACAAGGTTGTGTGAGTACTAGGGGGTGGGGACAGTTCTGGGATTAGGTTCTGGGATGGAGAAAACAAGAGCTGCCTCCCCCTTTCTCCTCCTCCCAATCTAACTGCCAGAATAATGGAGAGCTCATGTGTGAAGTACTCAAAATGATTTCCATATCAGAAGGTGGTGGTGAATAAGGAAGCTAAGGGTAAAACTCAACAATTCACTCTGTCTTCCGGATATAGCAGCAGCTCGTAGTGGTATGATCAGAAGTCTAGGCATTGCATTCTAGTTCTTAAAGAAGTTCAATGATCATGCAAATGAACCTTGTATTAGTCAAGGTAGGCTAGGTTATGCTGTAGTAAATGTCAAAATCTCAATGGCTTAAAACCACAAAGGTTAATCTCTCTACGTGTCTAGAGCTGTCTAGAAGGGAGCTCTGCTCACTGTGTTATTCAGGTACTCAAGCAGAAGCAGCTCCATTTTGAGATCCTACTATGTCACCCGAGGCTCAGAGTCACACCTCCCCACCCCCCCAAAAATGATGAATTCTTCATGGGCTTTTAAATGCTTCTGCCTCAAAGGGACACATATCATTTCCACTCATACTTCATTGGCCAAAGCAAGTCATATAGCCACACCCAACTTCGAGATAGCGAGAAGGGCAGTCTTTTCATATGCGTGGAAGGAGAAAGGAAGCAGAAATACTAAAAGAAGAGTTAATCATTTGCAGTGATTCTTGGACGGTTTAGCAGTTGGAACTCATCTGTTCTAGCAGTCATTCCCATATCTACTTTGGTTTTGTTCCATGAACCACTAAATGAAGTTCTTAATAGAAACTTTTCCCCAAAAAATAATAGAACTGAGAGTCAGGAAATCTAAATTCTGGTTTTGTTGTATAAGGTGGAGCAAGTCAAACCTCTCTGAACTACATTTTGCTTACATGGAGATAATAATCATAGTATTTATCATTTCTACCTTACTGGAATATCAAGACTAAAAGAATATTACACATGGAAAAATAATTTAAAACTGAAGCACTTCAGAGGTTGAAAATAAATTGCCTTTGGGATGAAGAATAGTGTAAATGAGTGAACCAGATGGGGTATGAAGTAATAAAGATTGGTGGGGACTGTGGCAAACTAGAGAGCACACATTCTATTTAACAACTTTACCCCCCTTCAACTCCATCCAATTATTGTCATATGGGACTATGGGCCTGGTGTTGCCATAGTTACAATTTTCCTATAAAAGAAGTTCTGACTTTTAAATGAGAAATCTCCTGATATTAAAATGTTAATAACTAATCTTTTTAATTGAGGATAAGATTCAGATTATAGTCCTTCAATTATAGTCTGTTATACAAACATATGGTAGGAATGCAGGTTTTAGATGTGCAATGATGGCCGATTTGTAGGCCTTTAAGCCCTCTTTTGAAATTCAAATCCTGAAGAGGTTGAACATTATGTTCTTAAAACTTTTTAATCAGATCCCTTTATGGCTTTGGTTCTCAAGTTCACTCGACGAGAAGTCCCCCCCTCCCCCTACCATATCCTAGCAGTTATTTGGCAATGTCTGGAGACTTTTGGTAGTAAGAACTGCAGGAGGGGCAGATATGTAAGGAAAAGAGCATTAGATGAGAAGTCAGATCCGAGATTTAGTCCCAGTGCTACTAATGCCCCTTTCCGGTGCATTATCCTCTACCAGCTGCAAGGGAAGACTGAGACTTGTCCTGTGATCTTCATTATTGCCCCCTCCACACTGCCTAGTGCCAGAGTCCCTGGCTGCTCTTTGAAAGCCTTCTGCTTTGCTGCAATGCTTCCCAGCAACCACTTTATCTGCCCCTTCATCAATTTGGCAGCCTTTGTGGAAGTCACTCATATTTTACTTAAATTGCTGCCCATTGGAACTTTACAGAAAGAAGTGACTGTCAACAGATTCCTAATGACGTCAGGTAAAGGCCTTGACCCCAATTCCTCGCTTCAAGCATGGAGAAATGTCTGATTCATATGTGGCTTCGTATGCAGCCGATTTCTGTGGTGACTGGGAAATTCTCCATGTTGAATTTTATCTTCATTTCTTTGATATTCAGTCATTTATTCTGGCCTTGAATTCATGACTATAGATAACCAATGATATTTCCCAAATGAAATATCTGTTTTTGCAGATGGTTCAGGTTTTGTGCCCTGGGCTGTGTCCTCTGCTGCCATCTCGTGGCCTCTCGGCTGCCCCAGTGGCGGTCTCACAAAGAGCTTTCCGCAAGGTTATAGCGTGTGGCAGTGGCTTAGTTGGAGAAACAATCTCTGCACGCTGCGAAAGGCTCCCCAAATCCCTCCCTTGCAATAAGTCCACCAGGGCAGCAGCTCACGCGACCAGGCGTGGAACCTGTATGTCGCGAGCAGGCGGGAGACGCAGGGCCCTTCCGGGTCATCCTGACAGCCTTTGGCCTCAGTGTCTGTTACGCAATGCTGGACATGAGCCACCGAAATCAGTAAACTCATCTACCCAGGAGTAATCCGAGCTGACCTCGCCTGCTCGGCCTGATGAATGCTCCGTATCCTCTCACCATTCACCACCTGGGACTAGGATGTTCTTAGTCTCAGTGAGAAGAGAAGATTGTCCCGTCGGGTTTCTGGAGTTCATTTTTTTTTTTGTCTAGGCCCATTTTGTATTACTTTATGTCCACGCCTTTCATTTTGGCTTGCCCAGTGTTGCTGCCTCAAGTTTGATATTTGATGGCTTGAGCAGAACAGCGGCATCGAGGTCACTGGGAGACAATGTTTCCTATAAATATGACAGGATCAGTGCACTTAAGTTATCAGAGGTCCCTCTCCAGAGTAGAGGGAATCTGGGACACTGTGCTGAGCTGGGCTGCAGGTGACTGAGCAATGACTCAGCACTAGATAAGAGGGCAGGAAAACTCTTACTTAATGCTTTTTATTATTATTATTATTATTATTATAATGTGTTAAAATTTTTTTCAATGACTAAAGCAAATTTGTAGGACTGTCTCTCCTGTTAACCCTGCCTGTACACTTTCCATTTGTTTATGGAGAGCCCTCACTCTACCATTACCCCTAACCCCGGAAGAGGAGGAAGAATGAGGGGGGGGGGTGGAGGGGGGGGTGAGGGGAGAGGAGCAGGAGGAAAGGAACGGGAGGGGAGGGGAGAGGAGGGAGAAGGGAAGTGGAAACCGCTGCCTTTGGTGTTTTAACCTGCTTTCCCCGGTATAAAAATTCCGGGGGAAAGGCCTCCTTGTTTAATTTCCTAGGGCATCAGGCCAGGACAGGCTTTACTAAGCAGCTGTGTGTTGCTCCTCTTTAAAATTCAGATGCCATTTACTTAATGTGAATTATCTTCTATTTCTTTTGTTTCTCCTTCTTTGCCTATGTTTTTTTCTGCTTTGTTTTATTTATATTGTTTTATATTATTCTCGATTCTACTTATCGTCTGAATCTTTGTTTATTTTCCTCATCAGAAAGTTTTCCTATGTCCTATCCAGAGTTAATCAGTTGTCTTCATTGATTTTTGTCTATTTTACCTTGCCTTTGTAAACTTGGTAAACGAAAATTTAAATTCTTGTTTAAAATGTTTTACCCCAAGTTCCAGGTCCCAAAGTATAATTTAATTTGTTTTGCTTCTTTATAATTATGTGTTCCCTTTATGCATAAAGAAAATGTAGTGTGTGTATAGCCGAAACTTATTAGATTTCGTTAACCAATGTCACCATAAAAATAATTAATTATTTATTTTTTTAAAAAAAGAAAAAGAAAATGCGGTGCGCCCACTCTTATGCTTTAGGTAAAGCGAGAGAACTCACAGTCAAGGTACAGAAGAAAGAGGATTGATATCTTTATAAATCTCAAAAATAGTTATGATGAAGAGAAACTGTTTTTTGTGAACCTAATAAGTAAAGCTGGGTCCAATGGTTACTTGTTATAGAGAGGCCAATTTTAGACCAAAAAGAGAAGAAACTGAACACCTTTTCAAAGATGAGCTGCTTTGAAGTTGGGCTCTGAACCTCGGAATATGTTAGGTGTTTCCTGCAGTGCACTTCTGCACTGATAGGTTATTGAAGCAAGTATTCAAATATCAGCTTGAATGGTTGAAATAGATGATCTTTAATTTCTATTCCTCTAGTCACTAGAACAGAGTTTATCAACTGTGACATGATTGACATTTGGGCCAGATCATTCTTTTTTTAATTTTAATTTTTCAATTAGAGTCGACATTCGATATTATTTTATATTAGTTTCAGATGTACTGTGTAGGAGTTAGATATTTATATAATTTACAAAGTGATCCCCCCCACCCCCGGTTAGTTTAGTACCCACCTGGCACTCTACATAGTTATTACAATATTATTGACTGTATTCCCTATGCTGTACTTCACATCCCCGTGACTATTTTGTAACTACTAATTTGTACTTTATCCCTTCACCTTTTTCACCCAGATCCCCAATCCCCCTCCCATCTGGCAATTGCAAGTTCATTCTTTGTATGCACCTGATAATTCTTGATTGTAGAAGGCTTTCCCAACCCTTGGCCTTTAACCACTAGATACCAGCAGCACAGCCAGCCTCTCCCCAGCTGTGATAACCAAAAATCTCCAGACATTGCTAAATGTCTCCTGTGAGGCTAGATAGCTCCACTCCTTGAAAACCAGTGCCTTAGAGAGATGTGATAAAGATTTCAAGAACTTAATGTCTAATTTCTCTTGTATTTTAAAAGAGACCTAAAAGATCTACAAGAACCATATTACACATCCCAAATCTGCAATCCTTCCCTCATTTCTGCCCCTTACTCCCCCTTCTGAATTGTCTATCTTCTATCATTTGGTCACACAAGCTGAATGCCAGTTCCTCTCTCCCATTTCCTATAATCCGAACACTCACCACATTCTATAGATAGTCCTCCTGCTCTTCGTCAGTCCTCTTCTCCTAATCATCACCTCTCACAGACCACAGAAAAAGATTCCTAAATAGTTTATATGCCTCTAGGCTTCTCTTCCTCAGACACATTTTCCATATTAGTCACATAAATGTGACCACTGGCTTCCCTGCTTAAAAGCCCTTCGGTCGTCCCCATCACCTATAAGATCAAGTCCAAGCTTTTTAAAATGGTGCGATGACCCCTGTGATCTGGCTCCTGTCTGCCTTTCCAGTGTCATTTCCCACATCTACTCCCTTGCACTTCACTCTTCAGTGACAGCAATCTGAGGAAGGTGGCATTGGCATGCAGCCTTTATTTTTTTTTAAATTATTAATGAATATGTATGATAAACACTTCCATCCCATCTTTGAGTTGCACCCTCCTTTTTTTTTTTTTTTTCTTTTTGATTAGCCCAAGGATAATGATAATGACAGCACTGACTCAATGATGGGCTGGATGGGGGTCAGGGCTGTTTGTTACGCACAGTAGTGGGAAGTCAAAGCCATATATCGAAATAGCTAAGTCCAAACATTTCACTTTGGTATATACATTTCTTACTTCCATGCCTAATTCAGGTGGTGGTATCTAGTGCTAGCCCCATACCGGCCTTTAGTGTTGCTCTCTGCTACTGATCCTTTCAGACTCAGCTCAGTACTCACCTACGTTAGGAAGCTTTCCTGAGGTCTCCCGCTTCTCCTCTTCCATAGCAGAGAGAAGAAAAGCAATCATTATCACTGCAGACAGAAAGTCAGTACTCCGATGGTTCTGCACAAACAATCCCTATCTTCCATGAATTTCCCCTATATAATTACTTTCCCACTATTTAACGCCCCTAGAAACCCAAACCCCTTTTCCTTGTCTCGTCACTTCTTCACAATTTCTCACCCTTTTATTAAAATGGTATGCATCTAATCACCTCTTTGGGTTTTCATTTCTTTTCTATGAAGGTGCTCTCTGCACATAAAAATTAAAATATTAACACCAAATAAAATTTGTATGCCTTTTGTCCTGTTAATTTGGCTTTTGTCAATTTGCAAGTTATTTTCCCTTCCTACAATTGAAATGATTATTTGTGTGTCCACCTTTGAAACAAGAACTGGGTTTTATACATCTTTATAACCCCAGACCTGGCCAAGTAGATGGCATACAGGAGACATTCAGTAAATGTTTACTGAATGAATGAATAGGCTAAGTCAGAAGGAGCCTTTAGAAGTCATTCTACTCCACATAGAAACACCAGTGCAACATTCTAATAGTCACTCCTCTCTGCTCAAATGTTAACAATATTGGTGCCACTGAGAAAAATGCCACTGAGTGAGAAAAATCACTCAAACATGGCAACTGATGCCACAACAAATTCATGATCTCTAACTGCAATTAGATCCTAAAGGCTGCACTGTAATACTGCTATTAGCAACTCTCAATTTCTGCAGCCACTTTATGTTTTTTACCTTCTCGGTAGTTATTCTAAAGTGCATCTGGAAGGGAA